>NC_092877.1:54588722-54889437 GCF_028372415.1 Notamacropus eugenii
CACTTAACTTCTCCCTACAAACTCTCCAGATTATTCTGCTCTCTCACTAGTGGTTTTCCACCCTGGAGATACCTTCACCCCTGTGGCCCTCCTCTCAGATTGTTGAAATCCTAGCTGGGACCACCATTTCAAAAGGTGCCCATGCCTCTTTGGGCTTTTCTGCTTCTTTGCCAATAAACAGCCTTACTCACACCCCTTTCCAATTCCATTTTATGCATTGTTTTCTCTTTCTTGAAGGTTGAGACTATTCTGGTTTGTTTGGTTTTTTTTGCTTATATTTGTTTTCCCAGCATTTAGCTAAGTACCTGCATTATAGTAAGCATTTCAAGTGGCAGAATTGGGATTTTGACTCCATATTCAACATTCTTCCCACTCTAAGGCAGATTTGGCATGACAAGATTATGGGGTGGAAGGTACTGAAGCCACCTCAATAGTAAAAGTGCACATTACACTGCATTCAATATCAGGACAAATTGTAGAATACACAATCTCCTTTTCTAAAGAAGGGGACTTTTCACAACACACACTAATTAGGGTAGCAGCAGCAAACAAACAACTGTTTTCTTTCTGTTCAATTCCTTGGGATGGGGTTGGGGAGAGGATGATTTCTTCAGCTTGAATATTCTCTTAGAATTTTAGGATCTCAGAGCCACAAAGGAACTCAGAAATCATCCATTCCAGATATCGCCTCTATGACTCCATCAAAAGGAAGTCATTCAGCCTCTACTTAATCTTCTAGGATGCAGAAATCACTACTTAATGAGTCAACCTTACTTTACTGTATTAACTGTCATTATTGGGAAATTTTTCTAATTCTAATGTCAATATGGTCTATCTTTCTTAACACTCCACCCCTCTTTCCCATATTGGTCCTAATTCTGCTAAGACAATCCACAACAAACTGACTCCCTTTTTTACTCCACAACTTTCCAGCTTACCTTGTAGGCTTTAGAGGTAGAAGGGACTTTTGAGATTATGTAGGTCAACAGTCTTATTTTTTGAAGACAGAGATCATTTCCCCTCTAAGAATTCTCTTCAACTGGGCTAAAAATGCCCAGGTCCTACATAACATCCATTATAGCTTCCTTCCCTTTCTTAACTCACACTAGCAAGATGAGTCTTATGGGGTAGGAATCTTATGTTCAAATTACCCTATATTCTGAACTTCTAAAATGACCTGCAAAGTGCTGTCACTCAGCTCCTGGAAAGACTCAAGGGGGTAGGAGAAGGAAAGGGATGCCAGCTGTCTTCAAATATCTAAAAGACTGTCTTATCTAAGAAGGAGTAGACTTATTCTGTTTGGACCCCACCCCCCCTGCCCAGGGCACAGATCCAGGAGCAATGGATGAAAGTGCCAAAGAGGCATACTTAGGTTTAACAACTGAGTAGTCCATAAATGGAGAGAACAGCCTTAAGAAGCAGGGAGTTTCTTCTCTGTGCAAGTCTTTAAGCACATGCTAGACAGCCACTTAATATGATAGAATCATAGATTTAGAGGTGGATGACCTTCCAAGCCTTCAAACTCAGCCCTCTCATTTTAAGAATGAGGAAGCTAAGACTGAGAGTAATAAAGTGGTTTGCCCAGGGTCATCCAAGTCATAAGGTCTGAGGCAGGATTTAAACACAAGCCTTCCTCATTCCAAGCCCAGAGCTCTAACCATTGCACCACCTAACTGCTTCACTAATGGGAATTCCTTTCATGCATAGATTGGAGTACATAACTTCTGAAGTCTATTTTTACTCTTAAGTCCTGTGATTCTGATTATAGAATAAAGAGATTGGACTAGATTGCATTTGGGAATTTGTGTGGTGCTTATAATTTTGATCTTTTTCACAAAGAAATGTTGTTTTTAAGAATAACATATTCTTGGTGATGCTCTTTGTCTGTGAGACAAGGAACACCTTGATCTCTGAGGAATCCCAATGATGGGTGACTGAGAGGGTGATGGAGAGGTACACTAGTGACAGCACATTTATGGGATGATGTGAAAAAAGTGCAAAAATACAGCATCAGAGGCAGGTTTCACCAGGAAAGTTGATGAGGATAAAAGGGAGACTGCCAGAATGCTGTAGCCACCAAGATACTGTGAGACTTAGAGGAAGACCTCTAGTGTATTGAGGCTACTAGGTGGTTTAGAGATGGAGTGCTAAGCCTGGAGTCAGGAAGACCTGGCTTCAAAACGGGTGGCAGAAACTTACTAGCTATGTAACCCTAGACAAATCACTTCAGCACCCTCAATTTCCTTAACTGTAAAATGGGATAATAATAGCACCTACCTCCTAAGGTTGTTGTGAGGGATGAAATAAAATAATACTTGTAAAACAATTAGCACAGTGCCTGGCATGTAGTAGGTCCTCATTAAATGCTTGTTTCTGTCACTGACTACAACTGTTATGGATGATTTGCGGGCAAGATTTTGCACTGAATGGACTGTGATCCACATTAGTGGAGGGAACATCCTAGCCCTTAAGGTCATGGATCATCAAATCTTCATCCCTTCTCCTCATACAGTGCTGCTAAATTTGCAAGGTATCTCCCTCACTGGCTTCTCATGATGTTTTGATTTTTACCATTAGAGAATCATTTCTTTTCCTTAAAGTATTACTGGGCCCAGCAATCACTCGTAAACTAAAAATTCTAGAGAAGACTGCAATAAGCTCTAATCTCTCCTCTCTCCTGAGAGATCTCTCCTTACCAACTGTTTGCTTGCAGTCTTTCCTTGGATGTCCCATGGACATCGCAAGAATGGCATGTCCAATATAGAACTTGGTTCATTTCCCAGTGTCTCCCTTCTCTAATCTATCTTCCCCATAGCTGGCAAACTGATATTTCTAAAACATATTTTTGACCAGGTCACTCTTCTTCTTAAAAAAATCTTCCATTTCCCTTTCCTTGCTTGCCTATACTATAAATACAAACCCTTCAATCAAGGATCTTAAGCCCTCCATAATAAGATTGCCATCTACTTTTACAATGTGATTTCAGATTAATTCCCATTTATCCTCTCCATTCCAGTTAAACAGGCATGTTAGCTGTTCCTCATATATAATATTATATCTTTCATTTATGTTTTGCACAAGTTTCCCGTCTCCGATCTCCCTGCATCTGCCTCTCCTACAGTCTGGAAAGTACTCTCCCCTTACCTCTTTTTCTTAGAATCCCTATCTTGCTTCAAAACACAACTAAGGTATCATCTCCTACATAAGGACTTTCTTCAGCCTCCCCCACCAGTTATTAATTCTAGAAGTTGCCATCTGTGTTGGTGAAAGGAATTCCCATACTGAGAGTTCCTGGTACTGAGGAAGTCGCAGATCCTTCTCATAACTGAAATGTTAAATAAAGTACTCGATTGTTATTGTTGTTTGTGTTCTTAGTATCCTAGTCCCTCCAGTCCAAACTTCTATTCTTTATGGCTGGGATCTTAGCTAGTTGGCAGGATCCAAGGATGTTATGAATGAAGTCATAGTTAAATAAATTTGTAGCTTATAACAGGTTCCTCCTCAGAAGGAATTTACATGTGGGAAGATGAAGACTGGACTCAGCAGTGCTTTAATGCTAAATAATTGTTTCTAATGGTAGAATTCCAGGCATTGGGATAGATCAGTAAGGAGGTACTTTGGAGGATGGATTGCAGTCCCCAGGGCAACTGAAATCACACCACACTGACCTTTCAAAGATTTATATATTTCTAGATTCATGGAATATTATCTTAAGGCAAGGGATCTTAACCTAAGGTCTATAGAACCCTTCCCCCCTCCCACATATACATATATACACACTCATACACATACATACACACACATATATATATATTATATGGCTTATTTTGTAATTCTATGTATTTTATTTTATGTATTTAAAAACATAATTCTGAGAAGTGGTCTATAGACTTGACATAGATGCCAAAGTTTAAGAACCCCTAATTTTAAGGGCTTTCCAGTAGAAAAAAAATAAACCTATTCTGTTGGCCTCTGAGGGATTTTATAATTCAGAATGTTAGACCTGGAAGGGTCCATAGAACATAAATTGTTAGAGCTGGAAGTGACCCTTAGTAACTTCAATCATATCCCCTTATTTGACAGATAAAGAACCCAAATAACAGCATTGTAGGCTCTCTGATAGGGGTGGTTTCATTTTGGGCTTTTTATCCACAGTGCCTGACACTTTACCTGTCACATAATAGCTGATTATTAAATGCTTGTTGATTAACTGACCTTCCAAAAGTCATATTTTGAGTGGATGGAAAAGAAAGGTCTGAGATTCAGGAATGGTTGACTTTCATTCAGTTCTGCATTCTTTCACACCTCTCTGTTAGCCTAGCCTTAGATATGTCTGTAAGCAGGTGAGGGAGCGATATACGGGAAAGGAAAGATGGATTGTAGTTGTGAGAAGAGATTGATAAAACTAGATAGAGGGTTTTGGTTTTGGTTTTTCCCTAAGAACCAGTCATTGTCATGTTTCAGTCCATAGATCCCTAGAATGTCAGAGTTGGAAAGGAATCCAGTAATTCTCTAATCCAAATCATTCCTGAAAAAGATTCTCCACTGCAGCATACCTGCTTAAAGACCCACAGGAATGGGGAACTCTTACCTCCCTAGACAGCACATTTCACTTACGGCTAGCTCTAATTGTTTGGGAGTTGGGATCCTCTTTTCCCTTGGCACCAAGCATAAAGCAGCATCTTCACAATTTCTTCCCTTGCTTCTGGTATTGCTTTCTGGGGATCAACTGAACAAGTCACAGAATCACAGAATTTGAGAGTCCAACCCATAACCAAAGGAATCCCCATTATAACTTCCCAGACAAGTGGTTCCCCAGACTCTGCTTGAAGACCTCGAAAGCTGGGGAACCCATCACCTCTTGAGATAGCCCATTCCTCTTCCGGACAGCTCTAATTGTTAGGAAGTTTTTTTTTCTTTTTCCTTTTTGCCTCATTGTAATATCCACCCATCACTCCCCATTCTGTCCTTTGGGGTCAAACAGAAAAATATAATCCTTCCTCAACATGACAGCTTTTCTTCACAAGAATTGTAGAAGTTTCTTGATGAAAAGCTTAGCTAAGATGCAGGAAAACTGTATGTACAGCATTCCCCTTTTATCCTAGTTTAGTAATCCTGTCAAAAAATGGAAATGAGACTAATCTGGCATGACTTGTTCTTTTTAAAACATATTTTATCTATTTCATTAAATATTTCCCAATTACATTTTAAAAGATTTTAGCATTCATTTTTAAAAAATTGGGTTTCAAATTCTTTTCCTCTCTCCTGTCCCTCCCCTATGCTTTGAGAAGGCAAGCAGTAAGATAATTGATTATACATATGAAGTCCTGCAAAACATATTTCCACATTAGTCATGTTGCAAACACACACACATTCATACTCACAAAAAATCCAAGAAAAATAAAGAAAATTAAAAAAGTTTGCTTCAATCTACATTTATAATCCATCAGTTCTCTCCTTGGAGTGGATTACATTTTTCATCATGGGTCCTTTGAAATTGTCTCAGAGCATTGTCTTGATCAGAGTAGCTAACTAAGTCTTTCACAGTTAATCATTGCTACAATGTTGCTGTTACTGTGTACAATGTTCTCATGGTTCTGCTAACTTCATTTTGCATCAATTCATACAAGTCTTCCTTGGTTATTTTGAAACTATCCTGTTCGTCGTTTCTTACACCACAATCATATGGCACACTTATTCCCCAGCTGATGGGAATGACTTATTCTTGAAGAAGTCAGATTGACTCTGTGGAATTATTGTTTTCTTCTCCAGATGTTCATCAATCATCATTTTAATGATTCATTCCTGAATTTTTCCAGGAATCAAAGATCACTGAACTGTAGCTTGTAGACTCTGTTCTCTTTCCTTTTCGTGAAAAACAGGACATCTGTCCTTGAATATTATTGTGCCATTTTCTATGATCTTTCAAATATCCATGGCAGTTATAGATTCCAAGTCTTTTAGATTCTGTGGAGGTAGTTCATATGGGCCAGGTGACTCTAATACATCAAAGGTGGATAGGTGCCCTAAGTCTCCTCACTTATCTTGGGTATCAACTGTTTTCAGTCATCTATGTTTTCTTTTCCATTACAAAGGCCGTTCTCTTTCGCAGAAAAAAAAAACAGAAATAAAATATTAATTAAGGATCTCTACCTTCTTTCTGCTTCCAGTTATCATTGCCCTCTCCACCCCCAAAAAGTATTTTCTCTCTTCTTCAATTCTTTTTCCCCCTCTCCCAATACAGCCACAACATTCTTTGCCCATTACCCTCCTCCTTTTGTCCTTACATTCTTAACTTGCCTCACTGGCCTCAGTTCATTTTGAGCTTTAGCATTTCTGATACTACTTTTATAATACTATGCCATACTTATATTTATTCTCTGTCACCTGTCTTTGCTTCCATCTTTTGCAATATGTTGATAACTTTTGTTGAAACTCCCTATTCCTCTTCTTTTTATTTTTTATGTGTCAGCTCTCTGGGAGGGATACTTGGAGAAATAGGGGTGGTGTTAAAGCAAAAGATGACAATAAAATTCTATTTAAAAATAAAAACAAATGCGTCAGACAGAATAAATAGAAAATAGATACTGATGAGGGACCTTAGAACATGAAAGTCAGAGATGGAACAGGTCATAGAGGTCATTTAGCACAATCTCTTCATTTTACAGATTAGTCTGAAGCCCAGGGGAAATGACTTGGTTAAGGTCATACAGGGACAAGAATCTCATCCAGATTTTCTAACTTCCAGTACAAAGCACTTTCCATGCTAGGCTTTAGCCATCTGAGCCTGTCAATCAAAAATGCTTATTGAGCTTCTGTTGGGAGTTTGGGACTGAGGGAAAGGATAAAAGAGAAATAAGGTAACAGCCCCTGAACTTCCAAGAGTGCAGAGTTGAAATATTCACACACTAGAAAAAGTAAAAAACTAAGTGTATTGTAAGTACTATAAGGAGTTCAGAGAAGGGAAAGGTCCCCATGGGCCAGGGTGGTCAGAGATGGTTTCCTGGAAATTAACATACATTTCTAAGTACTTTAAAGTTTACAAAAAGCCTTCTTCCCAATGGTCCTGTGAATAAAGGACTGTGAGGATTACTATCCCTGTTATTTGTAGGGAGGGAAGAAGGAGTTGATTAATACCTGTGATTTCAATAGGATAGATAACTTCCAATGTGGAAATCTCTATCAATGCAAATTGGCAACTCCAATTTGCAGACAGAGAAACTGAGGCAGGTAAATGGTGCAATGGAGAGAGTAATGGGCCTGGAGTCAGGAAGTTTCATCTTCCTGAGTTCAAATCTAGCCTCAGACATTTCCCAGCTATGTGACCCTGAGCAAGTCACTTAACCCTATTTGCCTCAGTTTCCTCATCTGTAAAATGATCTGGGGAAGGAAATGGCAAACCACTTCAGTATCTTTGCCAAGAAAACCCCAAATGGGATCATGAAGAGTTATACATGACTGAAAAACAACCAAACAAGAACAGAGTTTCAGAGAGGTTATGTGACTTCCCCGTGACTGCCCCAGATATGATTTACACCCTAGTATCCTGTCTTCTATATAACTTCTATGCTAACATAGGTGGCTGCCTCTTCTTAGGCTACTTATACTAATGTATAGTCTGTGCCTTGAAGGAATTAATGTTATGGTGGACAAGAGAAGATGCAGACACACAATGGTAAGAGAAGGCAAACTGTGACAAGAGCTATAAAAGGCAACAAGGTACTAGGGAAGGGAATGATCATTTATTAAGCACTGACTGTGTGCCAGGTACTGAGCTAAGCATTTTACAAATATTATCTCATTTGATCCTCACAATAACCCTGGAAGGTGATTGCTGTTCAAAACCCCATTTGGGGTTTTCTTGGCTGAAATGCTGGAGTAGTTTGCCATTTCTTCCTCCTCTAGCCCACTTTGTAGAAGAAGAAACTAAGGCAAAGAAGGTTAAGTGACTTACCTAGGGTCATACAGCTAGTAATCACCTGAGGCTAGATTGGAACGCATGGAGATGAGTCTTCCTCACTCCAGTCCCTGTACTCTATCTACTCTGCCATCTAGCTGCCCCAAACCAATATTATTCTCACTTTCCAAATGAAGAAGCTGAAATAGATAGAGGTTAAATGACTTGTCCATAGTCACACAGCTAATAAGTGCCTGAATTGGATTTGAACTCTGGTCTTCCTTACTTCAGACCCAACGTTCTATTTCCTACATCGCCTAGCTGCTTTAATACAATAGATTAAGAAGGGAGAAGCCACTTCTTGCTGGCATGACCATAGAGAATTAGAATTCACTCCTTATCTCTTCCATGTACTCATGATGTGATCTTAACCACATCCTATTCCTCTCTCTGGGCCTCAGTTTCCTCCTTTGTAAATTAAGGAAGTTAGACTAGGTGATGTCTAAGTCCTCTTTCCATTCTGGAATTTTTCCGTTTTAAGATCCAAGATCCCTTCCAGCCCAAACATTCTGTGTCCATTGTAGCAAAACTCTGAATCCTCTGGTCCTGAGTTTGGTGGGGAATAAGTGATTTCTAAGGAATTCTATGGAAACATGGCCCCTTGGGCACACAAAGCAATCTCCTCATGGATTCATCTTGGCATTTATGGTTCTTCAGAACACGCCAGATGGTTCTCTCATCGACAGAACAGGTGGTGATTATTATTGTATTTCTTTCTTAAATTAAACTATCATCCTTACAGATCTTGTAACCACAAAGGGGTGGGGGAGGGCTCTGTTTGTTTTTTATTTTTATTTTTTTGATTGAGGAGCTATTTCAGCAATAAGGATTGGGTCTAAGGTAACATTTTTTTACATTCAGCTAGGTAACTGTCCTTGGATGCCTCTCCAAGATGATTCAATTGAACAAATGTTAAATACCTCCTATGGGCAGAACAAGTACAAGGAAAGCATTGTAATGTTCTTTCAAGAAGTGTGATGTCCAGACATAATGAAATGGCCCTTGGACCTGTAAGAAGGCAGGAAGTTTTTTGTTAGCTCTGATGCTAGATATGAGATACTGGGCAAATTACTGAATTCTCTTGGAGCCTCATTTTTCTTATCTGTATAATAGAACTAATTACAGTTGTCCTATCTCCTTCATAGGGTTGTTTTGGGGAAACAGTTGAGTAAATCTTGAAGCACTATAAACATGAAAACTCTAGCCATTGTGACATGTGTGACACTGTCCTTCCCCACGTGGGGTCCTTGGGTTGTATTGCCTTCTTCAAACCTACAGAAAGGTACCTTGTTTCTGTTCTAGAGAGTTATTGATGAAATGCAATATCTAAATTGGCTAGCGGATGGCACTTACTACTTACTCATCTATCAAGTGACCTCATCAATCTCTCTGGCAAATTCATGGGATGGCCTTCTCAAGAGACTGCTCTATACCTGTTAGTCACCACAGGATTCTCAGCCTGAAAATGTGTAGACTATTTCCGCCTTACCAAGCCCACAAGTCAGGGGTAACACTGAGGAATTTGGACTGACCCTTGAAGGACATGATTGAAGTTAGCCTAGGGAATGAAGTAGGATATTGCTCAAAATATTAAAATATAAAATCAACTCTCTCTCTTCCCAGCTCATGAACCTTCTTCTCATCTGGGATCCTGTCCCTCATGTTTCCTAGTTCGTAGCAATCATCCACAGGGTTTAGAGACTCAACATGTTATAGTTACATAATTTATAGCACATAGACTAAAGTAAAAATGAAATATCCAATATATTCCTCTATGGGAACATTGGCCCCCAGCCTGTTCCTAAACCTCAGATATTTGAGTATAGGGGGCCCTCAATCAAATACACCCACAACTTCTAAGGAAGCAGTTAGGGAAAGGAGTCCGTGCCTTATCTCAGAACCTGAAACAAGGAAATATAGGGATGATGATGAGGAAGAAAATCAACTTTCCTGTTCATCAGCCTAATGAGATTCCCAGAAGCTGGCAACCTCAATAACTTTGTTTTCTCTTCTTGGTTCCCAGCCTCTGTTTCTGTTCTAGGATCAGGACCTCTCCCAATGTCTCCCCAGGGCCTCTTCTACTCTCAGGGTTCTAGATGCTCACATTTCTGGAAGTAGCAGCAGCTGCTGCAGCATCAGTCCCACATCTGGTAGTTCCTACCTTGGAAGTCTGAATTTCAAGTATTAAAGAAGGAAGCGAATCAGAGAATTATGGATGCTACAGTGTATAGATCACATTCCCCTCTCACTTTGTGCGGTGACTCCTGGCCCCCAAAGAGGCAAGGATTCAGGGTAGCCCAGCTTCTACAACCTCTTTGTCCTAGAAAAATTTGGGAGAATTTCTCTCCCAGTGGTGTCTCACAGATGCTGGTCCATCTGTCACCCTCTGTGGAAGACTTCCTAGATCCTAGAATCCCTACAGAGATGAAAAAGGTGACACAGAAGCACCAGTTACATTATTAACAAGCTCACTTTCTAGTGGGGGGTGACCCATACACATAATACAAAACAATATAATGGCATATGTAAAGAACACATGGATTTGGGGTCAGGGGGTCCTGAGTTTGAGTAAGGACTCTACTGTTTATTTCCTGAGTGCTCTGGGGCATGTAACTGAACTTCTGTGGACCTCAATCTTTTTTCCTTTAAAATGAGTATTCTTTATTTACTGGTAAGATACCTTCTAGCTTAAATCCTTTATGTATATTAGAGAGATTCAGGCAAGGTGCTGATAATAACTAACCTTTACATAGCACTTTAAGGTATACAAATTGCTTTACAATTGTTTCAGCCTTCTTCCTACAATATCACAGGGAGGTGGGTGCTATTACAATCACTGTTCTACAGATGAGAAAACTGAAGCAGACCAAAGTTAAGTGACTTACCCAGGGTTTCACCTAGTAAGTATTTGAAGTACGATCTGAACTCAGGTCTTCCCTACTCCAAGTCTAGTGCTCCAGACACTGTACCATCTCTCCTCCTGTGAAATCAGAGTGGGAAGAAGTATTATTGCCTTGGGGGTAAGGGAGGAAAGACTTCTATCTAGTAGGTAGTAAACAGGCCTGTAACTGGGCTTAAAGGTGGGGTTGGGTGGAGGAATGAGAAAGAACAGTCATTCTGACTACAGAGAGCAAGATGACTGAAGGCCCAGTGCAAAGTCAAGCTTGACAAAGCATATAGAGGACCAAAATATAATACAAGAATGGAAAAGCCATTGGCATTAGATTGCTACCTTTCATGCTTTGTTTGGATTTGCAAATAATGTGGTAGATAATAAGAAAACACTGTTTTGACTTTCTAGAGGAATGTCAAGGCCAACTCTATGCACAACGAAAGTGAATCTGCTTTGGATTTCTCATGCATTCGAATGACTAAAAGCAGGCCTGTGTTGAGTCAGGGAGATGCCATATTTAAGAATAAGAAGGATTTGGGTTTGGGGGTCACATACTGAATTCTGATCCTGAGGAGTTCTTTGTCCTCCTCACTAACTGTGGGTGGACCCTCACGTGTTTGGTTTGGGGACTTCTATTCTCACCTTATAATGTCTTTCTCTCTCTTTGTGTTGTCATAAGATCGCTGAGCATGGGCTCAGTTATCTCTGTGCAGGTTGATTTATCCAGCCATAGTCTTTCTCCTGAACCCGGCCCAATTTTCTATTAGACATTTCTCAGTAGATGCCACCTAGGCATCTCAAACTCTGTATTTCCAAAACAAAACATTATCTTTACCCCAAATCCAATGATCTTCCAAACTTCCTTATTTCTTTCTAGGGTTCTCCTGAAGAGCACACTCTCTAATAAGGGGATAACACACACATGAATAGCTATAATGCTAAATAATATATGATAAGCTGTAGTATAGTAGAAAGAACCAATGAATATGGAGTCAACTGGGTTTTCAGCCTTGGATTCATCCCTGACTCATCATTCTCTCCCATCTCAATTGCCAGTTAGTAGCCAAATCTTGTCAATTCTACCTCCTTCTACAATCTCTTGTATCTGTTTTATTCTGTACACCCATATGTGGACCATCAGACTCTCATCACTTCCTACCTGGAGTACTTCAAAAGTCTCCTGATTGGTCTCCCTGCTTTGAATCTTTCTCTTCTACAATTCATCCTTCACTCAGTTGCCAAAGTGATATTCCAAAATGGCTGGACTGACCAAGTCATTTCCCTGCTCACTAAATTCAAGTGACTCCCTAGTACTACTAAGATCAAATATAAACTTTTATTTGGCACTTAAAGCCCTTCACAACCTTCACAACCATCTTACAGGATTATTATATATCGCTGCCCTTCATGTATTCTTTGTTCTAGTCAAACTGCATTTGCTGTTACTCATACTTGACATTCTGAGGTAGCTAGGTGGTGCAGTGGGATAGAGCCCTGGGATTGGAAACAGGAAGAATCATCTTTGTGAGTTCAAATCTGGCACTTACTACCTGTGTGATCCTGGGCAAGTCACTTAACCCTGTTTGCCTCAGTTTCCTCATCTATAAAATGAGCTGGAAAAGGAAATGGCAAACCACTCCAATATCTTTACCAAAAAAAGCCCAATGGGGTCACAAAGAGTCAGAAATGACTGAAACAACTGAACTTGACATTTTATCCCTTCAAGCTAGGAATGTTCTCCTTCCTTCTTCCTCGTAGAATCCTTAACTTGCTTATTAGCTCACTCAAGTGCTATCTTTCTATGAGAATGTTCAGGCTTTTCATCACCCCCACAATTGCTAGTACCTTTCCCTCTGAAATATAACTTCTTTTCTGTTATCTATCTTGAATGGACACAATAATTTACATGTTGTGTTGTCTTTGCTATTAAAATGTGAGTTCCTTGAGGGAATGAATTGTGTGTGTGCCCGCGCATGCACGCCCACCTACTCAATGCCTGATAGCTGCTAAGCACTTATAAATGCTTGTTGACTGACTGACACCTTCCTCCACCCCTTGGCACTAGCTACCCCCTCCTGAAATTACTTTGCATTCATATACACACATATGTGTACATATATATGCATACACACATATCTGGTATTTCCTTACATATGAATGTGTCATTTACTATAATAGAAAATAAACTCTTTTTGAGTAGGAACTCTCCTGTTTTTGTTTTTTCGTATCCAGTCAACATCTGGTACTGCTCTAAAAACCATTTGCTTGTTTGAATGACCAAATTTGCCACCATTTGACAGAAACCCAAGGCCTTAAGTCAGAGCATCTTAATTTCTCCTTGAGATTAAGCCATGGCTCTCTAATTTGGAGCTCTGACAGGTCATATCTGTCTTCCAGTCAGAATGGGGTGGGCATGGAGATACCTTTCTACCAAGCTTTCCTTATACCCCCACCAATATTAGAGGTGCTGAATACTACGTTCACACGGTAGCCCTCTGGTGTTTAGGGCCAAACAGGCCTTAGGTATACCAACTTCCCCAAGGGAGGAATGCCAATCCTTCTTTGTGAGGCTCTTGGGTGTAGGAATATGCCCAGCTTTGATTGCTAGCTGATTCAGGAGGTGTTCCACATGCTCATAAAATGAGAAAACTGCTGCCCAATTCACTGTTCTGTGTGACCTACCTAGTCCTTTATCACAGTCATCTTTGGGGGGAAAATTGGCATTTTATGCATTCTTATAGAGAAAATGGTGAGAAATTATACTAAGTATGTTCTCAAACCAGAAAATAGGATCATTTTGTTGGGAAAAAAGTGAAAATAACTTTACTCAGCTGCCTTCCTCTCTCATGATTTCCTTCCTCTCAGCTACTCCAGGGATTTGGAGATTTCTTTTTTCTTTCTTTCTTTTGGTAGCACATTACTACAGTGGTGAGGCAGAAAGAGTCCTAGACTTGGAGTTAGGAGACCAGGGTTATAATCTTAGCTCTGCTACTGGCTTGCTGTGTAACCATATTTATGCCTCTTTCCTCTCAGAGCCTTAGTTTTCTCTTCTGTAAAATGAGTCTAATAATCCTCAAATACCAAGAGAGCTGTTTTGAGGAATGCATTTCTTCATAATTTAATTTGAAAACTAGCCTCTCTGGAAAGGCAAGTGTTGTTGGGCAGCCTCAGTTTGCTCATCTAAAAAATGGACATCAAAATTCTTGCACTATGTACCTCATGGAGTTGTGCTGAGAAGCAGATGAGATCAAAAAATATCAAATACTCTGTAATCTTAAAGTGATACAAAAATGTCAACAATTGTTTTTGTCCTTTAATTAATTCTGAGTTGCTACTTTTGTTAGCGAGTGACTCTAAAAAAGTATGCCATAAAATGTCTTCCATACCCAGAGAAAGAACTTTGGAATTCAATCACAGAATGTAGCAGATCATTTTCTTTTGTACTGTGTTTTGGTTTGCTATATGACTTCTCCCATTCACTTTAATTTTTCTACACAAGATGACTATAGTGAACATGTATTTAATAGGAATATATGTACAGAATCTATATAAAATTGTATGCTGTCTCGGGGAGGGAGGGAGAGAGGTAGGGGGGAGCAAGGGGAAAAATAATCTAAGTTATATGGTAGTGATTGTAGAACATTGAAAACAAGTAAAATTAATATAAAAAAGCTAAAAAAGCTACATTGAACTGCCAAGGAAACTAATTATTTTGAAATAAAGATAAAATTTCCTCTCCCCTCCCCCACAAAAAGAATGCCATGTTTGCATGGAATAACGTACCAAGGTCCAGATGAAGAGATTCTCAGGAGAAATTTTGGCACATTGAACAAGTAAGTCACTGAGATGACATAGACATGTGTTTCAGCTTACTCTCAAGCATCTGCCTAGATCTGGGAGAGAGGACTTAAGTTTGTTTTTCTTGATTTCAGAGGTATAAATAAAAAAAATTAGTTAAATGCAAACTTAAAGCCTTATATAAATGCTAGATACCATTATTATTATCACACTGTATGATTCTGGGCATTTAGCGTTAGACTCAATTAATCTCTGTCATCCTCAGTTTGCTCATCTGTAAGTTGGGGATAATAATTTTATCTACCTTCCGGGATGTTGTAAGCATCAAATGAGATAACATTTGTAGAGTAGTTTGAATACCTTAAAGTGCTATGTAAATCCTAGCTATGTATTATTAATGCATCAATGATAAAAACTACAAGTATAAATATTTCACATCAATTAAAAAAGATAACTTCCTAACAACTAAAGGACAGCTAGGTGTCCCAGTGGACAGAGTGCTGGGCTTGGAATCAGGAAGACCTGAGTTCAAATCTGACCTTGGACACTTACTAACTGTGTGACCTAGGGCAAGTCACAGTTTGCCTCAGTTTCCTCATCTGTAAAATGAGCTGGAGAAGGAAATGGCAAACCACTCCTGCATCTTTGCCAAGAAAAGCCCAAATGGGATCACGAAGAATTGGACACAACTGAAATGACTCAGTACCAACAATAATGAACAACTAAAGCTGTCCAAAAGTTAATTGGGTTGTCTCAAGTAGTGAGATCCTCACTGTTGAAGGTCTTCATTGAGAAGCTAGATGATCACTTTTTCAGGGATGTATTCCTCTTCTGATGGGACTAAATGCCTTTTGAGGTTCTCTCTAACTCTGAAAGCATATAAATGTAAATATATTACTAACAGTTTTATTAGGCAAGTTGTGTTTGTCCTTCTTTCTCGAAAAGGACCATGACATCAAGATGATGACATGACTTGCAGTTGACTTTGATTTGAGTGAGGGAGAGCTGTGCAAGGTTACCAGCCTCACTTTCTCCTCCAGAGCCATCTGGGTCCAGTGGTCAGATATTCCTCAGGACAATTGGAGATGGCCCAGTATTAAAGTATTGAATTCTGTCCATAGCCTTCCCTATAGGGTCTACCCAATGCAATGGAAGCCTTTCTTTTGGACTTTTCATATTCTGTAGCTGTCAATGCAATAGTCCATCTGCTGTTCCTCCTTTTCACATGACCATTCCCCCAGGAGCAGAACATTTTAAAGTTGGCAAAAACCTTAGTGATCATGTGTAATCCAATTTTATAGATGGAAGGAGGGAAGGAAGGAGAAAAAGAGAAAGAGAGAGAGAGAGAGAGAGAGAGAGAGAGAGAGAAAGAGAGAGAGAGACTGAGAATGAGACATATAGAGACACAGAGACACAAAGAGAAAAGACAGAGAGGGAAAGACAGAGAGGAAGCGAGAAAGACATAGAAAGATATATCAGATCATGTGTTCCAGGTCCCATAACTCAGTGACAGAGTTAAGATTCAAACTTGTCTTCTGACTTTGACTTTTTAATGCATTTCATTGAGGCCTTTGGTAATAGTCAGTTTCCAGCACTGCCCATTCCTCTTTAGCCTGAATCTTTCCTTGTAACAACTATACCAAAAAACCAATTGATATTAAAAAAAAAAAAACCCTGACAGTGAAGTTTTGCTGGACATTGTCTATAACATCCCTCCTTACTAATTACCCTCCTCTGTGCTGTGAAGGAGGAGTCATATCTTCATATTTCTTTTCCATATCTTCTTTGGGCCATTGGTCCATCAGTTCATTAATCAGAATTCAGCCTCCTTTTAGAGATTTTTTAAAATTTACATTGTTGCAGATTTATAGTTTATTCTCTTGATTTTTCTTATCTTCTTTCTCTGCCTCAGTTCATAAAAAAACCTTCCTAGAATTCTCTGAATTCTTCATTTTCATCATTTCTTACTGTAAAATAATAATAATACTTTGTGTTCATATGCCATTACTTTACCAACCATTTCTCAACTGATGGGCATCCACTTTGCTTCCAGTTTTTGAAACCACAAAGAACAGTGCTATGAATATTTTTTGTATAAATTGAACCTTTTGTTTCTGTCTTGTGTATGTGCCCAGGAGTGGAATTTGACCATAAATTTGGGGTTTTTTATGCTACATCAAATGCCATGAAGACTAGAAGGAGCTTGGAGAAGTTGTACATCCTAGTCCCCCAGGTCTATTTGAGGGGGGTATATCCTAATAGTCTGAAATGGACAAGTCCTTAGAAAGAGGCCCTTTTCTGTCCCTTGGGTACCTGGCCTTCCTCCTGTCCACTACATTGTGGTAATTCATACTTAGAGAGAGGGTGGGGCTGACCCTTTCCCACTTCACAGGGATCTACAAAATGAGACCTTGGAGAAGATCAGAGTGGATTCTTCTTGTTATTCAGTCATGTTTGACTCTTCATGAGTCCATATGGAGTTGACTGGTGTGATTTGCCATTTCTTTCTCCAGCTCATTTTATAGATGAGGAAACTGAGGCAAACAGGGTTAAGTCACTTGCCCAGGGTCACATAGATTTTAAGTGTCTGAGGCTGGATTTGAACTCAGGAAGATGAGTCTATAAGATGTCTCCAATCACAATAGCCATATTTCTACCCCGTTAGTAGAGTTCTTCATAGCTCAAAAAGTGTTTTCATACTTATTGGTTCATGGTGTCCTCCCAACAGTCCTGGGAAGGAGTCAGGGAGCCAGTGGGTATTATCCTGATTTTGAAGAGGAAGAAACTGAGATTCAAAGAGAGGATTCAGCTTGTCAGTAAGGCCTGGCATTATCAATACTAGAACCTATCTGTTCAGACATCCATTGTTTCATACTTTGTATCTGTATCCCTAGCCCCTAGCACAAGACCTGGGACATAGACATGCTTCATAAAGGTTGGCTGATTGATGAATCTAGCCTAGGGGTCTTTTAATTTCACTTACAATCCTGCAGCATCGAGGCTTGGACAGAATCCTGAGTTCCATAGAGATGGGGCCAGTGCTCATTTTTCTCGATTTTATTTTTTTCCAAAAAAGGAAGGGCTGCACCATGAGCTGAGAGGTGGTGAACTCTAGTGGAAAGGTAGAGAAAACATTGAAGTTAGAAGACCCAGGTTTGGGTAGCATTTTTTGTTGGTTTGTTTGCTTTTGAGATTTTTGCTATTCACAACTTTTCAGAATCTCATTTCCTTTATCTGTTGAGACAATAAAAAGATTCAAATGAGCTAATGGACGCAAAATGCTGCATAAATGTCATGCAAGGTGATGTGGTGTTTAGAACAACAGACCCCTGGTCAGGAACACCTGAGGTTCGAATCCTACCTTAGACACTTATTAATCATGTAGCCCCAGGCAAAACAGCTAACTTCAGTTTTCTCATTAGTAAAATGAGGTTAATAATGTACCTACTTTACAGGGTTGTGAGGATCACAACAGATATCAAAAAAGATAACACATCCTCTTAAAACCTTAAAGTCCTATTTAAACATTAGTTATTTAGTAATAATGGTAGTGGTGATGATGATGATGGTACAATAGATTGTAGGCTCCTTGTGGTCCGGGATTGTCTTGCTTCTTTTTGTATCTCTGCCTGACGTACAGTAGGTACTTAATAAATGTTTGTTGATTGATGATAATAATAATAATAAATATTATTATAATTGTTAATACATACATACACACACATATTTACTAGACCTGTGATTTTATTAGTATATGGAGTTCCTGGTGAAGAGTTCTCACTGTCTGTTCCCCACAGAGTCTCAGAATTTTTTTGGGGCCCTGAAAGGTTAAGTAATTACCTGGGGTTGAAGAATCAGTATAGTCAGAGGAAGGACTGGAACCCAGTTGTTCAAGACTCAGAAGATAACTCTCTACTCAGTAAGCCACACTGACTCCCAGCCATTATTATCACTATTCATAATGTTGTTGACGATGATTTCCAGGGTTTGAAAAGGTCCCTGTTTCCAAAGCAAACTTCCTCCTGCTGTAGCTACACACTAGCCCTTCTCTTTATGCTCTCAGTAGAAAAGAATTATGCTAATGAAACATTCATAAAATGCTTTCTCTTCTGCACAGGACTATTGAATAATTTAAGTAGCCTCATTCATCATCAAAGCCTGGGAAAGCATTGTTATTGACACCATTTCACAGATGGCCAAACTGAGGTCCAAGAGCTGCAGTGACTTCACTGGCTAAAGTCCCAGAGACCATGCTTTGCAAGGATAAGCTTCCCTCATTCCCACCAAAAAAAAAAAAATAGTCTTTGAGATTTTTTGTACTCAAAATTGTTTTGTTTGTTTTTTGACCTGCATTTTCCAGGCTGACTATCTCTTTGGAGCAAGTCGACAGCATTCCTCATTTGATCCATGAGGGCTTGAGGAAGGAGAACAGGAGTAGGGGCCAGTAAAAGTCAGCTAGCAGAGAAGTGACCAGCATCACCAAGGATAGAGGCAGCCATCACTAGCCAATAGGGTACAAGTTTCAGGCAACCTAAGAGGGTGCAAATGATTATGATTTACCAATATTTTCTCATTTGAGACTTCACAAAAACTCAGGGAGGGAGGTGCTATTATTATTCTCATTTTATAGTGGAAGAAACTGAGGCAGACAAAGGTTACATGACTTGCCCAGAGTCACACCGATAGTAAGTGTCTGAGCAAGACTTGAACTCAGATCTTCCTGACTGTAGGCCTAGCACTATCCACAAGTCCACCTAGGTGCTCCACTCAGAGGTTGAATGTTTCCACAAGCCAGTGTATGTCTGAAGCAAGACAGGGCATGTTTTCCCAAGTCTAAGACCAGACCAGTCCTTTCTCCACTCCCTTAATTCTAGTCACATAGTACTTTAAAGCTTACAGAATGCTTTCCATACACTGCTGCATTTGATCGTCAGAACAACTGTGGAAGGTAGATAAGGCAAGCATCTGAGTTCAGTTCTGGAAAGGCCAGGACCACAGGACTGTAAGTCACAGAGATGGGACTCCAGCTGAGGTCTTCTGATTCGCAGGCCTGGGCTCTTTCTCCTCTGTCACACTCCTGTGACTCCCAAGAAGATGCACAGACCCAGTGTTTTGACAGCACTTTTCACTTGAGAAATAGAAGTTGGCATGGCCAGTGCTGGCTCTGAAGGGACACTCAACCAAAGCAGCATGGAATAGGGTAAGCTGTCATTCAGTTGTTTTCCTTGGCTTTCTTGATCCACGGTGTTTCATCCCAACATTATCCTGAGCCTAGCCCTACCTCTTGACTCCTGTTGCTTGTATGTTCTTCCTGCTTGTCCTTCCCCTGGCTTTTGTTCTGTTGCCTTTCTCTGAGGCTTAATTAAGAGAGGAAAGTCCCAGTGCCCAGGACAAAGGAGGCAGTAGTCCCCTATTTTCTGTCATGGTCAAACCACATCTCTTCTGTTGTCTTCTGCTCTATGAGCATGTTTTCAGAAAGATGTTGACAAACAAGAGGAGGGTGATCAAAATGGTGAGGAGACTGCAGATAATGCCACATGAAGAGCATTTGAACAACCTAGGGATGGTTAGCTTGGAGAAAATATGACTTCAAGGGGATCTGTCCATTGTGTTCAAATATCTGATGGGAGAGCATCCAGAAAAGAAATAACATTGGTGCTCTTTGGTCCCAAGAGTGTGGAACTGGGAATTGGGACTAAGTTGTAGGGATGCATATTTAGCTTTATTGTTGAGAAAACTTCTCCTAACACTTAAAAACCATCCCAAAATAGAACACATTGCTTTGGGAACTAGCAAGTTTTGTGTTGCTGGAAGTCATTAAGAAGAATTCATGCTGATAGCAATTCTGTCTTATAATCTCTGAAGTCCTTTCCCACTGATTGATTTGGGGGAGATTCTCTAGTTCACAGTCAATAAGTTGAGTCAAGAAGCATTTATGAAGAACCTGCTATGTTCCAGGCACTGAGCATTAAGTGTTTATAACCCAGAGCCTCATACTATAAACAGAGTTCCACCTACTTCATTGATTCAAGGTCAGATCCTTAAGCTTCTGATTATTGTACTGAACCTAACAGGGTCTTGATTTGATGCTCTAGACATCAACTTGAGTCTGCTTCTCATATTAGAAATGACAAGTCAAATAGAAAAAACAATGTTCCAGGGCCCCAAACCATCGAGGTTTCCAGGAGGAAGAGGAAGGAAAGGAGGAGGTCTAAGACCTGGAAAGGGATCCTTTCAGCTCAAGTAAGGAGGTACTTTATCCTCCAGGATCTAGGGAGTGAGGACAGTAGTCTAAACTTCCCAAAGCCTCTGATCCAAGGTGAATAAAGTGACTCTGAGCTCCAGACAGTCTTGAAGTCTTGGGAAGGACTCATGTGGTAGAGGGGATTGGGAGGAGAGAAAGAAAAGTAGGGACAAAGCTTCATAAGCTTCATACTGTAGATTCCATTGTTCCTATGTCAGATTGTTCATGCAACTCCAGATTACCATGAGCAGCAGCTCTCAGCCCCATACCCAACTGCTGCTGTTCATGGGGTTATAACACAGGTAGCCTAAAAAAGACCATAGGATCAGGGCACCTACATCTTAATCTTTTTCTGAATCTCTTTTACTATGGAGTTTTGGACATGTCATTTCATCACTACAGGCTTCAGTTTTCTCCAGTGTTAAAAGAAGGTGAATTAGAATCCCTCTGGTCTCTTATATCTTTAGAACTATGTCTTTAACTTGGATGATTCAAAGTTTCCTGGGATTCTGGTCAAAGGCAGTATGGTGCTGTGGAGGAAGCACCACATTTGGTGAGAAATGTGTATGTCCTTGGAAAAATCAATGACGCTCTCTGGGTAAAAAAGAGGGACCTCAACTTGACCCCTAAGATTCCATTCAGTTCTAAATTGTTTCAGTTCAAATCTCTTGAAACCAAGAGAGAAGCAAAGTGACTCTCACACGAGTAGGAGGTCAGGGGTGAGGAATCTCTTTTTTCTAAGACACATTGTCCCTTTCCATATGTCAAAAGGAAACCCATTGGCTTCCCCATTTCTTTCATGGTCTATTCACTTGGATCTTCACTCTGTTGCAGAATAACTGGGCAGGCAGAGAATAGTTTCTCACTCAGCATCAGTCAGTCAATAAACATTTATTAAGCATCTACTATGTATAACACTTTATGCTGAGAAAGGCAGATGCAATTCCTGTTCTCCAGGGACTCGTAGTCTAACATGGGGACAACATGGAGACAACTATATACAAACAACATGTATAGAGGATAAATTGGAAATACCCAACCGAGAGAAGACACTAGGATTGAGTGGGATGAGAAAAGGCTTCCAGTAGAAGGTGGGATGTTAGTTGGGACTGGAAGGAAACCAGGGAATTCGGGTCACTTGGCATTCCTTAACTTCCAGTTTCTCTAACCATCCTAGAATAGAGTTACCACCCATTGTCTTTTCTGTGTGGATTCCTCACTGTGCTGCACCCATCTTTTGTAGAAAAAAGAAATGCACGAAATTGCCTTTTTCTCATGCAAGGAACAGAGCAAAAGAGAAGAGAAAGCTTGCATCCTATTCTACAGAGAAGAGGAAAGGTGATTTCAGTGTGACAGCACTGGCAATCAGTGAGAAGGAGGCATCTTCGTTACCTATCTCACAAGTCCACAGGGCTCCCAGCCAAGGACAATTCTCCCACATCAGGCCACAAGGCAGTGGGTTTGGAGGCTGACAGGAACCTTAGAGACCCTGTCATCCAGCTCCCTGATTTTGTAAAGGCAGAGACCGGAGGCCCAGAGATGGTACTGATTTTCCCAAACTCACATCAAGAGAAAGCAGAGGGATCAAGACTTGAGTCTGGGTCTTTTGATATCAAGTTCACAACTCTTTGCACTGAACAAAGTTGTGTGGAAGAGGGTTCTGGAGGGTCCTATCAGACTCTTCTAAGTTCCTGAAAGCTCTGATTAATGTTATACTTCAAATACTTCAGGGTTAATGGCTATCCTAGGAATAAAGCTGAGTATGGAGGAGTGAGAGGGCATCTCTGTTGGCTTCAATCTTGTGCCTGAGTCACTGAAACCCAGTTTCAGAATAAACAGTTTAAGAAGAGAACAATGACTACGCTTTCTAGAAGGGCTGTTTATATCCACTGTGATTTTCTTCAGGCTATAACATTCCTCTTAGAGGAAGGGCAGTGTGTTCTTGCCTGAGAGGACCTCAAAGGTAGGGTTGGGGTGGAATTGATGTGGTAAAACTAAAAGTCTTTTTCATATTCACATTGTAAATTCTTGCATCAGCTGGAGACACAGGGTTGTTATCATTTTAAAAAATGACTTGTAAACATTGCCAAACCAGGTTTGGGTATAAAGGAGAAAGCTCGATTTGGGGGTAGGAAGGAGCAATCAAGGTATGCTTGGGTGGAGGAACAAAGCTGGAAAGAAGGGAACTAAAAATTTCATCCATTTACTATTTATGTTACCTTGAACATGTCATCATTAATCATCATCATCATCACTGTTTAAGTTTTATAAAGCACTTCATATGTTATTTCATTTACCCTAACAACAGTCTTCTAAGGTAGATATTATCCCCATTTTACAGATGAGAGAGCTGAGGCTGGGAGAGATTAAGTGACTTGTCCAGTGTCGCACAGCCAGCAAGTATCTGATGAAGGGTTTGAACTCAGGTCTTCTTGACTCTATTGACTGTGCCAATTTGTTGCTTGCTCTTTTTTCCTTTCTGAGCGCTAGTTTTGTGAATCTTAAAAAAGGAGGAAATGTCAGGAGTATCGCTAAAGTCCACATTGCATAGTTCACAGATTTAAAGGTAGAAGGAAGCCTAGAGGCCACTTAGTCCAACCCTCTCTTTTTTATAGATAAGAAAACTGAAGCCCAAGGAAATATGATATTGTGGACAGTACTCTGACCTTGGACTGGAGGATGCTGGGTTCGAATCCTTCCTCTCATGCTTATTAGCCATGTGATGTTGGCATGCCACCTAATGTCTCTGAGCCTTAGCTTCCCACCTGCAAAATGAGGGAGTTGGTTTAGATGGTCTCTGAGGCCATCTCCAGCTCTAAATCGAGGATCCCATGATCCTTCATATATTTTCCAAGGTCACATAGGTAATGAGAGTAGAGGGCTCCCCTCCAGCTCTGACATTCTATGATTGAAGACATAGATTGTGAACCTGGAGTCCCTAGCAGGTTTTGATTACTGATTCAATGTAACTGGTTTCCTTTGTAATCCTAGACAACTTATTTCTGGTGTAATGGGGGATCACTCCCACATTGCTTATTCATTTTTTAAAAGAGGATCACAGTTCATTCAGTTGTTTTCTAGAATTTTTTTTTTAAAAAATATTTATTTATTTTTAGTTTTCAACAGACACTTCCACAAGATTTTGAGTTCCAAATTTTCTCCCCATCTCTCCCCTCCACCCACCTCAAAACAGCATGCATTCTGATTACCACTTCTATCACACCCCTCCCTTCTCTTATCCCTATCCTCTCTGTTTTCTTGTAGAGCAAGATAGATTTCTATACCCCACATTGCTTTTATATCTTATTTCTCAGTTGCATGTAAAAACAATTTTTTAACACTCATTTTTAAAACTTTGAATTCCAACTTCTCTCCCTTCCTCCCTCCCCACCCATCCCCACCAAGAAAGCAAGCAATTCAATATAAGTTATACATATGTAGTCATGCAAAACACTTCCATAACAGTCATATTGTGAAAGTCTAAGTATATTTTCCTCCATCCTATCCTGTCCCCCCTTTTATTCTATTCTCTTTTGATCCTATCCCTCCTCAAAAGTGTTTACTTCAATTACCCCCTCCTATTTTCCCTCCCTTCTATTATTCCCCCACCTCCTACTTATCCCCTTCCCTCCTACTTTCCTGTAGTGTTAGATAGATTTTCATAACAAATTGAGTGTGCATGTTATTCCCTTCATAAGCCAAATGCAATGACAGTAAGGTTCACTCTTTCCCTCTTACCTTCCCCCTCTTCCCCTCCATTGAAAAAGCTTTTTCTTGCCTCTTTTATATGAAATAATTTCCCCCATTCTATTTCTCCCTTTCTCCTCCCAATATGTTCCTCTCTCACCCCTTAATTTTATTATATATATATAATCCCTACCTATTCAACTTACCTTGTGCCCTCTGTAAATATGTATATAATCCCTCCAACTACCCAAATACTGAGAAAAGTTGCAAGAGTTACAAATATGATATTTCCATGTAGGAATGTAAACAGATCAACTTTAATAAGTCCCTTATGATTTATCTTTCCTGTTTACCTTTTCATGCTTCTCCTGATTCTTGTGTTTGAAAGTCAAATTTTCTATTCAATTCAGGTCATTTCAGCAAGAATGCTTGAAAGTCGTATATTTCATTGAATTTTTCCCCCTGAAGCTGGGTAGGCGATTCTTGGTTTAAATCCTACCTCCTTTGACCTCTGGAATATCATATTCCAAACCCTGCAATCCCTTAATGTAGAAGCTGCTAGATCTTGTGTTATCCTAATTATATTTCTACAGTAGTCGAATTGTTCTTTTCTGGCTGCTTGCAATATTTTCTCCTTGACCTGGGAGCTCTGGAATTTGGCTACAATATTCCTAGGAGTTTTCCTTTTGGTATCTCTTTCAGGAGGTGACCAGTGGATTCTTTCAATATCTATTTTACCCTCTGGTTCCACAATATCAGGGCAGTTTTCCTTGAGAATTTCATGAAAGATGATGTCTAGGCTCTTTTTTGATCATGGCTTTCGGATAGTCCAATAATTTTTAAATTATCTCTCTTGGATCTGTTTTCCAGGTCAGTTGTTTTTCCAATGAGATATTTCATATTATCTGCTATTTTGTCATTCCTTTGACTTTGTTTTATGATATCTTGATTTCTCATAAAGTCATTAGCTTCCACTGCTCCATTCTAATCTTTAATAAATTATTTTCTTCAGTGAGTTTTTGAATCTCCTTTTCCTTCTGGCCCATTCTGCTTTTTAGGGCATTCTCCTCCTTGTTGGCTTTTTGGATCTCTTTTGTCATTTGGGTTAATCTATTTTTTAAAGTGTTATTTTCTTGTGCATATTTTTGGTCTCCTTAAGCAAGTAATTGACTCATTTTTCATGATTTTCTTGCATCACTCTCATTTCTTTTCCCAATTTTTGCTCTACTTCTCTTACTTGATTTTCAAAATTTTTTTGAGTTCTTCCAGGGCTTGAGGCCAATTCATATTTTTCTTGGACTCTTTGGATGTAGGAGTTTTGACCTTGTTGTCTTCTCTTTTTATGTTTTGGTCTTCCTTGTCACCAAAGTAAGATTCTATAGTCTGATTCTTTTTCCAGTTTTTACTCATTTTCCCAACTAGTTACTTGCCTTTTGAGCTCTTTGTCAAGATAGTTCTCTGCTACCAGTGGGAGTGGGGTGTATACTGTCAACTGCTTAATCCCCTCACAATTTGTGGGCCTCGATCACCAGAAACAGTCACTACTGCTGCTGCTGATGCCCCTGCCCCTGTTGCTGCTGCTTCATGCTCATCCTCTGCTGGCTGCACCACCCCCTCCACCACTCTGGGACCTGACCACTCTACTCTCTCGCACAGGTCCCACAGGTTTTTCCATTGACCTTCCAATTTGTCTTTGGAATTTTGACATCATGAAGTCTGGAAACCACCACAGATGCCCAAGATTCAATCCCCCCAAGGCCTGCTCAGGTCCCATCTGTGCTGGCTACTGGACTGTACTCTTCCCTCTATGTGGGGGAAAACACTTCCTGATGACCTTCCAGACTGTCTTGAACTGGAGATTTGCTTCACTCTATCATTCTGTGGGTTCTGCAGCTCTAGAATTTTTTTAAGGTCATTTTTTCCAGGTATTTGGCTGGGCTGGTAGGGACAGCCCTAGTAAGTGTGTGCTGTTACTCTGCCATCTTGGCTCCACCCTCCACCCTCTTATCCAGTCCTGACAGAGCAGAAGTAAATGGAAATTGGAATCTGTGTGAGCTCCTGAATCAGTATCAAGGGCTCCTTCCCAAGTCATCTTTTGTGAGTTTTTGATAAACTGGGAAGATAGACTGCTTACAACATGCCATTTAATTTCTGTCATTTTCACCACCTAAATTCATTCCACAAATACCTTTAATATCTACTGTTTCAATATCTACTCTATGCAGAGCAGTGCTGGCACCCAGGGGCAATGAAAAGAGAAGACATTATGGTTGCCTTCATGGACCTTACATTCTACTGGAGTAATATAATCTATGCACACTTAGCTACATTTCAGAATGGAATGAATGATCTTTTCCCTTAAATGAAGAGGCAGAAAAGTGTTGAGTTTGGAGCCAGGAAGATTTAGGTTCAAGTCCTAACTCTAACCTGGATTGACTGAGTGATCTTGGCCAAGTCGCTCAGTGTCCTTGGAAACATTCAAAGGCTATAACTTGCAGAGAAGGCACTGACCTGCACTAGGAAAGGGAGTTCTTCCTTTGTCAATGAAAGTATAGGCCCACTCCCTAACTCTATTTGTTCCCTTAAACTAGGGTAAACCAGCAGGGGTCTCCTAAATTCTCTCCACAGTCTTTACTTACTCAAAGCCTCATCCAGCCTTTACTTAAATACTTCCTGGCTTAAATACTGACTGGCAATCAGTCAGTCAACAAGCATTTATTAAGTGTCTACTATATTCTTGTTACTATGTTCAGCACTAGGAAATATAAGGAAGATAAAAGATAGTGTCTACTCTCAAGGAGCTTATACTTTAATCGGGGAGATAACATGCAAACAACAGACTACATAGAGGATCAGACCCTCAAGTGTCATTGATTCTTAAATATATATATATATATATTATATATACACATATATATGTATGTATGTATAGATAGATAGATAGATGAAGAAATTGAAGCCCAAGGAAATGTGATGTATTTTTAACATTAATTTTTAAAAATTTTGAATTCTAAATTCTTCCCCTCCATCTTGCCCTTGCCCTATCCATAGAGAAGGCAAGCAACATGATATCTGTTTTACATATGAAGTCATGCAAAACATATTTCCGTATTAGTTATGTTGCAAAAGAAAACACACACACACAAGAAAAACAAAGTAAAAAGTATGTTTCAATCCATATTCAGAGTTTACCAGTTCTCTACCTAGATGTGGATAGCATTTTTCATGATTGCTCCTCTGGAATTAATCGTCTTGATTAGAGTAGCTAAGTCTTTCACAATTAGTTATCCTTAAAATGTTGCTTTTACTATACAAAATGTTCTCCTGGCACTGCTCACTTCACTTTGTATCAGTTCATATAAGTCTTCACAGCTTTTTCTGGTGACTCAGTATAGCCCTTCCTCATTTAAATCCAATTCACTTGTTAGTCATGGCATCACCTTCCTGATATCATGGTCCTCTTCAAGAACGAAGGGCAAACAACAGCAACCTGTAATGTTCCTTATACAGGATCACTCAAAGTTCTGTTCAGTGTTCTAAATATAATCCAGGTCACTCTCTTCTCAGTTAGTACATTGTAGTTCTAGTCCAAGGTATATAAACTAATGAACTAAATAGACTTCCCATCTGCTTCCATGTTGGCCATGACCAAACTGCAGCAAACAGGATGGACCAAAAGTCTTAGTGAAGTTTTAAACTCTGAAAACTTCACTAAGCCTTTTGACTCATCTTATATTATCAATAATATCTTTCTCACATACAAAAAGTTGTATTAAATATGTCATTAAATACACGTATGGAAATGGGGCTAGATCAGTCGTGTAGAGAAAATAGGTATTCCTGATGGACAATTCACACCAGGACCAACAGAATATGAAAAAGGTCATAGGGATTAGGGTGAGAAGACATGGAAAGGTAGGACTCTGTACTAATAGAAGAAGAACCCATAGAGTATTGAAGTAGTAGTAACAGTAGTAACAACTTGTATTTATATGACACTTTAAGCCTTGCAAAGTGCTTTGCAAATATTATCTCATGTTATCCCACCTCAGGAGGTATGTGTTTTATTATTATTCCTAATAAGAAACTGAAGCAGAGAGAAATTAAATGCTTGCCCAGAGTTATATATCTACTAAGTATGGGAAGTCACATTGGAACTCAGGTCTTCTGACACCAGGTCCAGCACTCTCTCCACTGCACTACTTTCATACCTGAGATGAGTGAGGTAATTATCATATATTTTTTCCATTGCCTCTTTCCAATGTCAGCATTCTATTCTAGGGCCTCATTGCCAGTACAGTGGAAAGATCATAAAACCAGAGGATCAGAGTTTAAATTCTGGTTTTGTGATAGGAAAAGGAAATAGACCTTTGGTTTCTTTAGTTTAGAGAACTCCCAATGAGGAAACCCCCTCTACTAATGGGGGTTGGTACCATGTTTGCAAGAGCTTATAGTCTCAGAGAGCCACTTAGGGCACAACTTGCCTAATGTTAAGTGACTTGTTAATTAACCTGCCTATGATTTCACAATCAGTATGTATGAGATGAGACTTCTATCCACTTCTTTCTGGTTTTGAGACTAGCTGTGTGCTGTGCTACACTGCCTTCCACACTTACTAACTGGCTGACCTTGGGTAGATTACTGCACATTTCTGAGCCTCAGTTTCCTCATCTGTAGAATGAAGAGATGAGCTAGATGACTTCTGCTGTCCCTTCAAGTTTTATGTCTATGAGCCTATGATCTCAAAGCTTACACCACCTGCCTGGAGTATTGTAACACTTTCCTAAAGGGAGCATTTGAGATAAGGTAAGAATAATACTCATCCCCAGACCTCCCCAGCCTGACTTTTTACTTAACAGCCCTAGCTTTTCCGCTGTCATCTAGGGAGCTGAGGCAAACCCTACCCTTCTGTGACAGTCGTCGAGGGGTCCTTCAGCTCCCTCAATATTCCAGCTAGAGTGTATCTCCTACTCCCTCTTAGATTGACCCAGATTTTAACCTATAGAATCCTATAAGACTTAGATCTGTAAGAGACCTTAGAGGTAATTTAGTACATAACCCCTTTATATTTAGCCACAGGAACCAAAGTCAAAGAAGGTTAGATGATTTGTTGAAAATCAGAGAGCTCAGAATGAGCAAGTCTGGGATTTGAACCCAGGTTTCTTTGATTCTAAACCCAGGGGTCTTGAGACTACCTCAAAAATACTTAGTAATGAATGAATGAATTCAGAGCTTGAATCTAAACCTTGGAGGCTTTGGAGTCCAGCCTTCTCCTTTAACAAATAAAGAAATTACTTAAAACATTTCCAAAGGACTCCTGAGGCAAAATGCCATCCACATCCAGAGAAAGAAATATGGTATCAGAACACAGAATGAAGCAGACTATTTTCTCTTGTGTTATGTTTTGTTTTGTTTTGGTTTTTCTCATGGTTTTTCCCATTCGTTTTCACTCTTCTATGCAACATGACTAATGTGAAAATATGCTTAATAAGAATGTATGTGTAGAACCCATATAAGATTGCAAGCCATCTTAGGGAAGGAGGGGAGAGGAAGGGGGAGAAAAATTAAGACTTTTGGAAGTGATTGTTGAAAATGGAAAACAAATTAATTAAATTAAAAAACAAATAAGGAAACTGAGGCACAGAGAAATGGTATGACTTGTGTCAGAGGTGGAATATGATTCCATGCCTTTCCAACTCCAATTCTGTTGCTTTATCTGCTGTGATTTGGTAATTTGGGCAACTAGGTAGTATAGTAGATAGTGTGTTGGACTTGGAGTCAGGAAGAAATGAGTTTGAATCCCATCTGAGTCATTTAATAGCTTTGTGACCCAGGACTTAGAGGCTGACTGTTTAATCTCCCCTTGCCTCAGTTTACTTATCTGTAAAACAGGAATAATAATAGCACTTACCTCACAGAGTTATTATGAAGATCAAAGGAAATAACATAAATTGCTTTGGAAAACTTAAAGTAGTGTATAAATTATTGTTGTTTTCTATCATTATCCTTTTCGTTATCATTCCACCAATGCAGATGGAAGATCCTCCACTCTGTAGTGTGTATTGTTGCCATGAGTTGCTATAGTTTAAAAAAACCTTCTCTTCTGGCCAATTTTCTGGGAATCAACTAATCCACCATGGCTTAGCTGGCCTTTGGAAGATGCTCATGTTGCCTGTCATGAAGTCTTTATTCTAAGGCTCTTTAGCTGGCTGGGACCTGTCAGAACTTCCACTCCATTAGCACACATGTAAGAGCTTAGGGGCATCTCTATACCACAACAAGGCATTCTAGAGAGGATGGCTTTTATGGAGGCAGACAGGAAAAGGTTGAGATTTTTCTCAAGAATTTCCCTTGGAAATTCAAGGGGAGAAAAACCTATTCAAAACACAAAAACAACAGACTCCCCAGACATAGATGAATGCACAGATCCTAAAGTTCTTGTCCTGAGGCACTCCCAGCTTAGATATAGTTCAGCTTGCTGGGTATAACTCAGCAGGTGGCACTTTATCCCTGCTCTGATTCCTAGAATCATAGAGTTTTCCTTTTGGAAAGGAAAACAAATTTAAATTCAATGAACTTATCAAGCTCCTATATTATAGAAGAAGAGATAGAACTTGGCCTTGGGAGCAGTGACATCACTTAGCTTCTAATCATCATTCCTTGCCTTCACTTCATCTAGGGGACCCTGGACAAGGAAGTCACTTCAAAGTCAAGAATCCATGTGATGTGATAGTAAGCACACTGGACTATGTGCCAGAAGACATGGGTACAAGTCTAAGCTCTGAAATTTCCTCAGTTTATGATCTCTGGCAATCTACTAAGATTCAGTTTGCTTAACTGGAAAATTAAGATTATTACCTTGTATCATACAGTTATGAGGAAAATGCTTAAAACACCATTGAATTGGAGTTATTAGTATCTAGTCCTGGATTTTTGGACATTTTTAAACTTTCAATCATATCTTCTATGTATTCTTTGGGCACTGGATTTTTGACAAGTTTAGGAGGTATCAAGTTTAAAATAAAAAATTTTTTTCTTGATCTTTAGAGAAAGATGGTGACATATTATGCATAAAAGAAAATATTTCTCCCCACCAATTGATAAGACAGAAGGCACAAAACTGAAAACTCTCCAGGTGAAGGCAGAGAAAATTTAAGTAAATTTTAAATTATTATACTCAACTTTAGAAAAGGCTAAGTGAGTTCAATCTCATCTCCTTATATCAGCAACAAATGTGCCAAACAAGATGAAAGGTCAAAAAGAGAAGAGAAAAATGATGAAAAGGGGAAAATAAATCACCATGAGAAATATCTTGCACAAAAATAAAAAGAGTGACTGAAGAATTGGTTAAGAAATATTTTTGTATAATAGAAAAGTTGACAAGATCTTCAGATGGAAAGAACTATATGATGGGAAGACCCCACAAAAGCACAGCTGGATATACCATAAATATACCATATACTATCTTTGGGGTAGTTAAGAAACTTAGTAATGGTAATAACTGACAAAGTACATAAGATGAAAGAAGGAAGAACAGTAAAGAAGACAAGCATGAAACAACTTTGAATAGTATGGTGAAAATAATAAAGCCGTGGGTTATCTAAGGCAGAGGTACCAAACAAGTGACTCATGGGTTGCATGTGACTTGTAACACTGAATTAACTAGATTAAAATATAATTGGGAAATATTTAACAAAACAAAACAAATAAAAGTACAATGAAACATAGATAATTTTAATATGTGGTTTTCCAAATCAATATGTGGCCCACAGAGACTTTATGTAAGTGTTAATGGCATCAGTTTTGATTTGAGTTTGACCCCACTGGTCTAAGAAATAAAAAGGGACAGATGGAAGACCAAAGTTCAGAAGTGGAAGAACAGATAATAAAAGAGAAACCCATCACATCTGGATGAAGATGAGAGATATGTCTACAAATGAAAGTCATGAAGCCTCAGAGCTGAGCTATGCCAGAGAAGAAATGGCTGGGGAGAGAGAGAGAGACAGAGACAGAGAGACAGAGAGACAGAGATAGAGACACAGAGACAGAGGCAGAGAGAGAGACACAGAGACAGAGGCAGAGGGACTGAGACAGACAGATTCAGAGAGACAGAGACAGAGAGACACAGAGAGACAGAGAGATGGAGACAGAGAGAGAGTCTAAATGACATACTTCCAAAAATTTCCCTGAAATATTGAAAACAGCAGAAAAAGTGTGGAATCATAGATCTGAAAAGGAACTGAGAGGTTATCTACATTGACTCATCCTCAGCAAGAATCCTGTCTACAAAAGTAGTCATCCATCATATTATTGAGGGCCTTCAGTGATAGAGAGCTCACTACCTCCTACGGCAACCCCCTGTCAGATTTTCACCTCAAGCTCAACTTCATGTGTTAGAAGAGAGGAGACGACTAAGAGGTGCCCACCCTCAAAGAATTTACATTTCCAGTGAAGAAGCAAAAAAGAAGACAAATAATTGCAAAATAGTAGAAGGCAACTTATAGTGTTATAGAAGTTCATAGAGAAAACAAGACTTATAGACATTTCAATTTGCAAATGATTTTCTGAAAATATTCCTATCCTGTAAATGCTACCAATAGATAACAAAGTGAAGATTAGCTTTGGTAGGCTTATTTAAAGTTTCATAGAACTGCATTCTTTATTGCCTTTAGGATGAAAAGCGATTAATAGGATGGCCCTGCTCAATTATTTTGAGTGAGATTGTGCTGCTGTTGTAATATGCCTATGAATTCTTTTTTGTTTTTTTGTTTTTTTTTATTTATGTAACTTTTAACATTCATTTTCACAAAATTTTGGGTTACAAATTTTCTCCCCTTTTGTTCCCTCCCCCCCCCCCCAAGCTTTCTAATTGCCCCTGTGACCAATCTGCTCTCTCTTCTATCATCCCTCTCTGCCCTTGTCTCCGTCTTCTCTTTTGTCCTGTAGGGCCAGACAGTTTTCTTTACCCCTTTACCTGTATTTCTTATTTCCTAGTGGTAAGAACATTACAGTTGATCCTAACACTTTGAGTTCCAACTTCTTTACCTCCCTCCCTCTCCACCCCTTCCCTTTGGAAGGCAAGCAATTCAATATAGGCCAAATCTGTGTAGTTTTGCAAATGACTTCCATAATAGTTGTGTTGTATAGGACTATTTCCCTCCATCCTATCCTGTCCCCCATTACTTCTATTCTCTTTTGATCCTATCCCTCCCCATGAGTGTCGATCTTGAATTGCATTCTCCTCCCCATGCCCTCCCTTCTATCATCCCCCCCACCCTGCTTGTCCCCTTGTCCCCCACTTTCCTGTATTGTGAGATAGGTTTTCCTACTAAAATGTGTGTGCATTTTATTCTTTCCTTTAGTGGAATGTGATGAGAGTAGACTTCATGTTTTTCTCTCCTCTCCCCTCTTTATCCCTCCACTAATGAGTCTTTTGCTTGCCTCTTTTATGAGAGTTAATTTGCCCCATTCAATTTCTCCCTTTCTCCTCCCAATATATTTCTCTCTCACTGCTTGATTTCATTTTTTTTTAAATATGATCCCATCCTCTTCAGTTCACTCTGTGCACTCTGTCTCTATGTATGTGTGCTTGTGTGCATGTGTGTGTGTGTACTCCCACCCAGTACCCAGATACTGAAATGTTTCAAGAGTTATAAATATTGTCTTTCCATGTAGGAATGTAAACAGTTCAACTTTAGTAAGTCCCTTATAACTTCTCTTTGCTGTTCACCTTTTCATGGTTCTCTTCATTCTTGTGTTTGAAAGTCAAATTTTCTTTTCAGCTCTGGTCTTTTCATCAAGAAAATTTGAAAATCCTCTATTTCATTGAAAGACCATTTTTTCCCCTGAAGTATTATACTCAGTTTTGCTGGGTAGGTGATTCTTGGTTTTAGTCCTAGTTCCTTTGACTTCTGGAATATCCTATTCCGTGCCCTTCGATCCCTTAATGTAGAGGCTGCTAGATCTTGTGTTATCCTGATTGTATTTCCACAATACTTGAATTGTTTCTTTCTAGCTGCTTGCAATATTTTCTCCTTGACCTGGGAACTCTGGAATTTGGCCACAATGTTCCTAGGAGTTTCTCTTTTTGGATCTCTTTCATGCGGTGTTCTGTGGATTCCTTGAATATTTATTTTGCCCTCTGGTTCTAGAATCTCAGGGCAGTTTTCCTTGATAATTTTGTGAAAGATGATGTCTAGGCTCTTCTTTTGATCATGGCTTTCAGGTAGTTCCAAAATTTTTAAATTGTCTCTCCTGAATCTATTTTCCAGGTCAGTTGTTTTTCCAATGAGATATTTCACATTATCTTCCATTTTTCCATTCTTCTCTCTTTGTTCTGTGATATAATGCTTTCTTACAAAGTCCTTAGCCTCCATCTGTGCCATTCTAGTTTTGAAAGAACTATTTTCTTCAGTGAGCTTTTGAATCTCCTTTTCCATTTGGCTAATTCTGCTTTTGAAAGCATTCTTCTCCTCATTGGCTTTTTGAACCTCTTTTGCCAATTGAGTTAGGCTAGTTTTCAAGGTGTTGATTTCTTCAACATTTTTTTGGTTCTCCTTTAGCAGGGAGCTGATCTGCTTTTCATGCTTTTCTTTCATATCTCTCATTTGTCTTCCCAGTTTTTCCTCCACCTCTCTAACTTGATTTTCAAAATTCTTTTTGAGCTCTTCCATGGCCTGAGCCCATTGGGTGGGCTGGGACACAGAAGCCTTGATTTCTGTGTCTTTGCCTGATGGTAAGCATTGTTCTTCCTCATCAGAAAGGAAGGGAGGAAATGTCTGTTCTCCGAGAAAGTAGCCTTCAATAGTCTTATTTCTTTTCCCTTTTCTGGTCATTTTTCCAGCCAGTGACTTGACCTCTGAATATTCTCCTCACACCCACCTGGCCTCCTGGTCCTCTCAGCCATCCTTTGGGGACTGAGATTCAAATGCTGCTTCCAGCCTTAGGGCTTTTCTCGGGGTCAGGGCTGCTGTTCAGTGGATTATGTTCAGGTGGTCAGGTAGGGGCAGGGCCGCCTCTCAGGCTCAGTTCCCTCAGGGGGTTTATGCACAGACCTTCCACAATGCATCCAGGCTCCCGCCCATTTGGGAAGCCCCTGTCTGCAGCCCCCTCTCAGCTTCTACCTCCTGGGGGGCCCCGAATCATGGGGGCACCCCACTCCCCTCTTGACCCGCCAAAGAGACTCTCTCACTGACCCCCGTCACCTGTGGGCGGAGGGACTTGTGTGGCTGCTGGAGATCCCGTCCCTGAAGCCTGCTCAGTTCTGTTTCTCTTGGTGCCGTGGCCGCAGCAGGTCTGGGCTGGGCTGGGCTCCGCGTCTGCAGCGCGACGGACCTTTTGCAAGAGGTTTGCAGGTCCCTCTGTGGGTGGAGGGACCCACGTGGCCGCTGGAGATCCCATCCCCGAAGCCCACTCAGATCTTTTCCTCTCGGTGCCGCGGCCGCTGCAGGGCTGCCCTCAGCTCCCAGTCTCGGCGCCCAGTCCGCAGCGCGAAGGACCCCCCGCGAGAGGTTTGCAGGTCCCTCCCGAACAGAAATCTCCCTCGCTCCAATATTCTGTGGCCTCTAGGTTCAGAATTCGCTGTGAGTTACTCCCCTGTAGCCGTTCTGTGGGTTGTGGGTTTGGAGCTATGTGCATGTGCGTCTTTCTACTCTGCCATCTTGGCCATGAATTCTTTTTTGTGTGTGCAAATAATAACAAAAAGACATGCATATCCAAACAAAACTCATCATATTCTTGAAGAGAAAAGACAGATTTTTTCCAAAACATCAAAAGATTGCCATATCTTCCAAAGAAGAAGCAAACTTGAGGCAGGTGTTTTAATAACAAACAAGACACTAACTAGGCTTTAAAAAGGTTAAAAAAGACTTTAGAGCATGGAACGAATACACGACACTGTGTATCCTTTAAACATTGTAAAGAGTAGAAATGTTGCCATCTCTTTGAAATTTCATATTGCAAAAGAAAACAATGCCAAGAAATTGACAGAGAAATGCCATAGAAGGAGGTAAAAATGGAAGCATATGACCTAGAGTAAGAAAAGAGAGGGCAGGATTGTCATATCTTGAATTTGGGTGCCATGGATGAAAAACCAGCTAAAGAGCAATTTGAAAATGATGTGGGGAGGTGATTCTGAAGCCACAGCTCTATCTAGAACTAAAGGAAATATGTTTAAGTTTTTAAATGATACTATCAGTAGTAATGGAATGCCAGAATCTGGCATTGTTTTGTGGAGATGTGTATGTCTCTTTGTATGGAAAAAGTCTTGGATTGCAGTGATACTAATGAAACAAACTATTATGTACCTTATACCAATAATAATTAATAACAAGATACAGTATGAGGAAAATAAAACTTAAAAATTTTAACATTGAACAATAAACAGTTTGAACTCACCTACGAAAGGAAGAGTTGCAAACTAGATTTGCAAAAAAACCAAAACTAGCCAAATAATGCATTACCTATAGGAAGTAGTTTAAATCATAGGGACATATAGAGATACAACTTAAGAGATTGGAATAATATTCATTAACCCTCACTGAATAAAAAAAGTTATGATCATGGTTTTGAATGACACAGAAGTAAAACTAGATAGCACCAAGAGAGAAAAATAGGGAAACTATTTTCTGCTGAAAGACTTCAGAGAAAAAGAAAAGTAGCAATAGTAAACATATATACACTAACCAAAAGATCCATAAAACTCTTCAAGGAAAAGGTAACTGAAAGGCAAAAATAGTGAGATACTAAGGCATTGAAAGTAGGAAAGTTAACATTTCTCTATAAGAACTGGACAAATCTAACAAAGATAAGAAAAAAATTACAGAATAGCAGGATGTTATAAGAATGGAATGCTAGAAATATGGAAAAACATCCAATGGGAATTTTAGAAAATATATTTATTTTTAGACATACTTGACACTTTTACAAAACTTTTTTATGCTCTAGAGAATAAATGACTCACAAAGAAATGTGGAAAAGTAGAAATATTTGATACGGTCTTTCAAGATCATAATAGGAAAAAAATGGGAATCAGGAAAAGAAATACAGCCAAAACATTCATATCTAAATTGGGATTATAAATAATATTCTAATTAATTCATCAATCAAAGACCAAATCACAAAAATAATAATCATGTGAAAGAAAATTTCAAAAATGAGACAATATGCCAAATTTTATGGGATGCAGCTAAAGGAATGTTTGGAAATAATTTATCTTCATTAGCATTTTACTAACAAGAGGAAAAGAGAATGTTAATGCATCAGATATGAATGGTAAAAATTTAAAAACTAACTAATTAATAAGCCCAAAGCAAAAACTAAGGGGAAAAAATTAAATTACATAAAATCAAATTATATATGAAATAAATGGATTGACATTTTAAAATTACTTAACAAAAACAAAGCTATTTTCTTTTTAAAGTAGTAATGGAATTACTCATCTGTTAGTTAATTTAATGAAAGGCAGAGATTAAGCAAATGAGCATATATCTAAATTAAAAAATAACTGAATAGAGGGAAAGCAATGAATAGCAAGGAAATACACATCGAATATACGTATAAGTACACACATAACAAACATATACGTATCTGTATAGTCCATTCCTTTCTCTTCCTACAGGGCAGCCTAGGGATATAATCTCTCCTTTTGTCCTGACCTCTACTTCTGCCCCATTCCTTTTGGTCTCAGAGGTAGGCTTTTTTCTAGAGGCCCTTGTAGTTTGAGCAACCATACCTGTCTGTAGCAATTGAGCTAACTTTCTAGAGTAGGGGAAAATGGTTTACTCTCTTTTAGGTTAGAGAGTTTTAATGAAATAGAACAAAAGTGTGTGTGTGTGTGTGTGTGTGTGTGTGTGTGTGTGTGTGTGTAACAGTAAGTACCCTGATATACACAGGGGGGCCTGCTATCACAGGTCCTTTCTTTCTCTAAAAGGAAAGACAAATTTTGAGGGGTTAATAACCACTTTCATCAAACACAGGTATCAGAGAAAATCAAAATCAAAATAGCAGAGAAATCAAAAATCAATTGACAGTGCTTCTAAACTGCCGGACCATTAACATATACACATCTTTACCAGAGAGGAAAGCACCAACATCTGGATTTTCAAAGCTGGGGGGCTGCTTAGTGGCTTCCTACAGTGTCATCTGGCACACAAACCTTCTTCCTAGAACTAAGCCCCAAAGTAAAACCTCAGCTTCAGAATTTTTATACCTTTTTTAGAGGCAGAGGGCATCCCAACCCTTGAGAACCGGTGCCTTCTTAACAAAAGGTGTGGGCCTTCCTAAAAATTTCCTTAATCAAACTCCCTTTAATGGGCAGGCCCATTAATGAGGAGAGGGGGAAGATCTTTAATCCCATTAACAATACAAATACATATACTGTTTCTAGTTAAAGAAAATCTTTCTGTACTTTACTCCTTGTAAAGACTCTTGGCTAATAAAAGCAAGATTCAGTCAGAGTCATTATATATACTTCTTGATTATACTAAAACAGAAATAGCAAAAGATCCTACTTTGCTTGCTCTTACAGTGTGTACAAGTATCTATCTATCTGTGTGTCTATGTTTCTATGTATCTAGTCTGTCTATCAATCTATCTGTCTATTTATCCATCTATCTATCTGTCTATCATCTATCTATCTATCTATCTATCTATCTATCTATCTATCTATCTATCTATCTATCTATCTAAATAGACCTGAGCCCGTAGTTAGGAAGATCCCTTATATTCAGAGTTTCAGGTTACTGATCTATTTAAATCCTATGTCCTTTGATGTAATCCATGGCTTTTTTCTTTCCTAAGTGTGTGTATCATATATGCGTGTGTACATACATATATATTTTGTTTATTTAGTATGTATATATCTATACACTAAATAAATAATATATATGTGTTATATATGCAATACACAGTATTAAGTATTGACCACGATAAAAATTTGTAATTAGCAAGGAAGATCAAATAGAAACACCTGTTAGCAAAAAGACACAAGGAGGGGAATCTGGACTATATATAACCATTCTGAGTTTTCCTGTTTGTAAAGTATCTAATATTAATCAATCAATCAATCACTATATCAGTCAGCAATTATTTATTGAACACATACTGTATACTGGTCAGTGTGCTAGGCACTGGGCTATAAAGAAAATGAATGAAACAATTCCTGCTCGTAAGAGGGTTATATTCTAATGGAGACATACACACATACAGATATGTCTACATGCATCTACATGTACATGTGTATATACATACATGTAATTTAAAGCTAATAAATAAAAATATACATGCAAAAGAGCTAATTGTAAGATTAATTATTGGTACTGGGTGGGTCACGAACATCTGGGGTGACCAGAAAGCGCTTCATGCAGAAGATGGTGCTTGAGTTTCATGTCAAAGAAAAGAAAAAAGCCTCCATGAAGCATATGTAAAATGGGAGTGAATTCCAAGTATATGTGACAGGTCAAGGTATCTGCAGGGACCTGAATTCCTATTTGTGATGGCCTCTTAGCTACCATACACACACTCTCTATGTGTGTGCCTGATCCCCCATTATTATCACCTCCTCGCTTGTCAAAATTTTGTCATAGATTGCTCCTCTGACAATCCTCGCTTCCTGTGCCACTCCCACGTTGCTGTCTCACAAGCAGTCTGCTTGTATGTAGTTCTCTGGGCTATGTCAGAGTGCCCCCTCTTACCGACTCCTTCTCCAGGCAGAGTGGCCTGCTTGTCACAGATTCAAAAGCTCAGGACACAATGGCAATACCTTCTTACACTCTGTGCCCCTGCCACTCCCCAGGGCTCAAGATGTCAAACCTAGTCTCTCCTTGGGCTGGGGTGGAAATGCTATTTTGCTAGACAACAGCTACCATGTAGTTATTCTGAAACCTTCTCCTGATTTGCAAGAAATTGGTCTCAATAAAGGGATATATAAATAATTGGAAAGCTATTCAATTATAATGCATTGGCCACACTAATATGCTAAAGATGACAATTCTACTCAAATTAGCCTGCAAATTTAATTCTAGGTCAGTGTTATATTTAATAAAATTGCATAAAATTATAATATAATGCATATGGAAGAGCACTGGGTGAAGAATATCAAAGGAAACAATGAAAATAAGTAGGAAGGAAAAGGAAATGATGTTATCAGATTTCAAATTATATTATAAAACAGTAATTATCAATGTTATCAGGTACTGGATTAAAAAACAGAAAAAAAAAAAGATCAGTAACACATTGTGTAATCATAAGAAGGATTTTGAAGCAACCACATATAGATAGAAGGTCTTTGACGCAGCCAAGAACATACATTACTGTGGAAGGAATTCTATTTTAACAAAGATAGCTGGGAGGGTTGGATAGCATTTTAATGGAAAATGAATTAAGACCAGTAACTTATACCATATGCCACAATAAATTACCAAAGTCTAAATGATATGAATATCCAAACCACCCCATCAAACAAAAGTTGAGGGACAAGATAAAACTACAGTTTTCCAAACTTTGGGCAGAGGAAATAACCTAACTAGTCACAACATTGAGGAGATCATAAAAGACAATACAAGTATATCTATTTAGACTGTGAGTTGGCTTTGTCATTTTGGAAAGCAATGTGGAATTATGCAATAAAATCTATAAAACTATTCTTATCCTTTGAATCAGCAGTTCCATGATTGGGTTTATTCTCCAAACAGATTATTAACATATGTAGAATCTTATCGTTCAAAGGTACAATAGAATTATTAATTATTATAGGAAATTTTGGGAACAATCTATGTGATTAATAACTAGGGCATGCCTAGATAATTCTGATACATAAATGTGATGAAGTTGTTATTATTGTTTGTCTTTTATTTTCAAAAAAAGATGAATGACATCATAGGTTGATGTCTTAAATTGTGCATGAATTGGATTTAAGTGAGGCAGAATTGTGCAAAGTTGTCAGTCTCACCCTCCCTTTCAGAGTCATTGAAGTCCAGTGGCAGGACAAAATTCAAGATGATTGGTGATGGCCCAGGATTCAGTGAATGACTTTGGTGGCTTAGATGTCTGACCAGGTTCTAAGTACTGCATAAAACCTGCTTCAGCTACCTTCATGGCTATTGGAACAAATTGGTCTCATCTGCCCATTCCATTGAGGGAAATTTTCACCTTCTTGGAGACATACCTCGACTCACTAATGAGTTTGAGGCCTACCAGTTATCTTCAGCTTGGTTTATCCTATCTGCTGAAATGGTTTTCACCAAAGTGTGGATACTGTGCATGCTATGGATTCTTAGATAGAGTACTACTTCACCATAAGAATTGATGAATGTTAAAAATTCAAAAAAACATAAGAAGACTTGGATGAACTGATATTAAATGAAGAAAGATTCAAATGAAATCAATATTAAATGTCAACAAAATTCAGGTTAAATATGACAGGTGACCTTCTTCTAATCAAAGCAATCAACCTTCACTTTTTTCAAGTCTAAAATTGTAAAGTGTATGTTACATGACCTAACAATTTCTCATCATTTTATTTTGTGTGAATGTTGTTTTTCTTTACTATTTTGGAGTGGTATAACTTGTTTTCCTCCCAATTCACTCTACTCCAATCCACTGTACTCTAGTCCTATTTTATCCAATCTATTCCAGTTCACTCCATTCCAATCCAATTCCAACCAAGAAGCATCTGCAATATACAAGGGAAAAAGGGAAGGTGCCAGGTACTGTGCTAACTGCTTTACAAATATTATCTCATTTGTGTAAGACACTATGCTAGCAAGATAGAAAAACAGACTTTGGGCTCTATAAGACTGAAGGGAAGATGTGGTGGGGGCAGAAGCAATATTGTAAGCAGGCATGTATATACAGAGAATTTGAAGAGGAAGGGAATACTCAAAATGAGGTAGATCAGAAAAAGTTTTATGCAAGAAATGGCCCATGACCTGAGTCCTTATGCTCAGTTAATAGGAGTCTAAGGGGCCAAAGTAAAGAGATATCTCCTAGATATGACCACAGGATCATACCTTTAGAATTATAGGTCATCTAATTCAACCTCTTAATTTTATAGATGGGGAAACTGCAACCCAGAAAGGCAGGCTAGGCATCTCAATAAAAATGACTGAGAAGGTATTGATTTCCACAGGTAGAAGGGACCTTGAAACATCAAATGACAAAACTGGAAGGGCTTTTAGACTATAGGACATGAAGCACTTGATTCTAACTGTAAAATGGTCTCAAAAGTGGAAGTTCAGAATTGGAAGGTATCATGAGACATGGAATGTTAAAAGTAGGAAGGGGTTTAAATATGATCTTATCCAACCTCCTCATTTTACTGATGAGAAAACTGGATCCCAGAGAGGATAGGTAATTTGCTTTATGTGACACAACCTGTTGGTGGCTTCACCTCTCTATCAACTATAGTATTTTACCTAAAGGCCTGACTTTTGCAATCCCAGACCATTTCCTTCCTCTGTCACTTTGCTTTTATTCCTTGGGTAGAATCAAAACCACTTACTGGCTCCGCTTAAAGACACATTCCTCAGTAAGGAACATTGGGGACACTTTCGCTTCAAAGGTGGACTTCATTCTTTGGCAAGAAGACTTGCTTTTGAATGTTGGTACAAAAGCCCCCCTAAATTAGATTCCAACAAACTTAATCATCTCTCTGCCCTGAGGTGGTACTTTTTGGAATCTAAATCATTTAGACAAACACAAATTCCTTTTAGATGGGTGCCCTGAGCCTTTTATATCAAAATGTGACTTTTGAAAAATATTTGTCTGAAGCAGCAATAATAGCCAGGAGTTATTATTCTTTAGGCAAGATGTATTATGTATGAGGCAGAACTGACCTTTTAGGTTTGTAGAAGGGACACAAAGATCATTCTTCCTGCCCCAAGGAAAAGAAAAGTTGCCCTTCCTGTTAACTTTACTTGTAAATAAGTCCCATATTAAAGTTTCACTTGTTGGTTATAATTCACTCAACAGGGTTTTTACTCATGTACTGTTTCCCAATCAGGTCTTTCCTGGAGATGTTCCAGATGTCTTGCTATTCCCTGGCTTCCCTTACGGAAAATGCCTCACTCCTTGCTTACTACATTGTTGACTTCTTTCTGTTTCTGGGCTCTGCCAGAGGGCAAAAACTAAGGCCCAAGGCTCAGCAGACCCTCTAAATTAAAGGACCACAAGTAAGCAAATTTGTAGGGTCAACAAAGGCAGGCTATAAACCATGTTTGGGAGTTATAGCCACAGAATGCAGAGTTGGAATGACTCTGAGAAGTCTCATAACTCATTTGAACCCTGACCCAAGCCAAAGACCCCGGTCTAATTTCCCAGAAGTGTAACCACTCAAGCTCTACTTGATAAACTCAGCCAATGAAGACCTTATTACCTTCTGAGATAGCCTACTCTATTTCTGGGCTGCTCAGATTGTTAGAACGTGCCTTGCTTTGAACTGAAGTTTCTCTCTCCAAGTTTCACTCGTTTTTTCTCAAAGTTCTTTGTGAACTTAGGCAGAATAAATCTATTCTGTCTTCCATGTAATAGACCTGAAAATGCTTGGAAACAGCAATCATAATATTAATAGCTCCTAGTTAAATAATCCTTAAAGGTTTGCAAAGTATTTTATGTATATTATGTATATTATGCATTTATCCTCACAAAAGCCTCAAGAGGTGGGTACTACGGACCAGCCCAGTAAGTGTTTGAAGGAGGAAGCTAGATGGCTCAGTGGTTAGAGCAGGGGACTTGAAATCAAGAAGACCTGAGTTCAAATCCCCCCTCAGTCACTCACTAGCTCTATGATCCAGGGCAAATCACTTAACCTCTCTTAGGCTCAATTTCCTCATCTATAAAATGGGGTGGCAATAATATCATCTATCATCTCCCAGGGCTGTTGAGAGAATCAACTGAGATCCCATGTGTAAAGTGTTCCACAGATCTCCCTAAGTGCAAGTTATGATGATGAGGAAGATACACCTTTCAACAGACAGCCTACAGGGCCAGTTTATCATTATACATTTCTCTGGCAGGCACTGCAGATGGATGATTGGCTAGACCCAGAACTGAATAGGAAGAGGTAATCATGATGGATCCTGTGGTGAAAATTGGGCAAAGCTACCAATTGCCAAGTGCTATTTCCTGACACAGAAACTCTTCTGTTGTTGTTAAACCACCAATGTTCTCCCAGTAATGCAATATGGTGGCAGATCACAAAATCCCTCAGACTCCAAAGAATTAGAACTATAGACAACTCTATAGGCAATGGAAAGACACAAAGTAGGTATAAATTGTAACTTGCTTGTAAGAAGTAGAGACAAAAATTGATCTAGGAAATGTATAAGCAGAAGAGGTGGCAAGCCATTCATGAAACTCCTGGCCCATGGAAAGAAGTGAAAGACAGCCTCCTACATATGGGGTGGGTCTTCTGGGGAGGATTTGAGGGAGGTACTGGGCAAAATTTCCACAGGATGAGGTCATGAATGGCTTAAGAAAGGTACCTTTGAAGGGTAAGCTGAGGATGATGAACGCTTAAAATATTTTGATAACTGTATTTCAATATATTAGATTTCTTTATAACGCATGCATTTTGTTTTGTGCATTTATTCTGGAAAGGAGACCAGAGGCTTCGCTAGACTGCCATAGGGGTCCATACCATACCCCATAAGAATCCCTAATCTAAAGGGAGGCACCATGACCTATATGAACCCTCAGCTGCTAGTGCCCTCCCTCCCCATTGTATTCTTTTCTACATATTAGGTGTATATTTATATAGCACTTGTCTCCTCTGTTAGAAGTCAAACTCTTTGGGGACAGCGATTGTTTTACTCTTTTATTTATATTTTTAGGGCCTAGCACAGTGTTTGACACACAGTAGGTATTTAATAAATGCTTGTAGATTAATGGATTCATCAGTGAGATCACAAATCCACTGAAATATTAGAGAATTGGATTTCAAGAAATAGACCGTACAACAGTTTGGGAGAATGGAGGATGGGAGCATGCTTCCCTGAGAAATGAAACACTCGCCAGGTGGATTCAGCATTTCCCCTCCTGAAAGATTGGCAGTGTCCAGCCTAGGGTCTAGTAACATCTGAAATGGTTAAGTTGAGACATTATTTGAAGCAAGATGAGAAACTTGACAAACATGCAGGAAATAGTGTGAAAACATCAAGGGTTTCTGGGCTCTGTGAAGATTCAGAGAGAGCTCTCAAGGGAATGAGCTTGCGTGCACGCATTCACACACATTTGTGTGTGTGTGTGTGTGTATGTGTGTGTGTGTTTAAAATCAGGTTTATTTTTGGTTGTAGGCACAGGGTGTGAGAGGGAAAGGAATATCATTTATGTTTAAATGGTCTGTAACTTAGAAGGGCTTTGGGGGTAATATGGCCGCAAAATCTTTCACTCCTGTTCCTTTACATGGTTTCCAGTCTGTGGCTATAATTTAGCTCAATTTAATGAGTCTTTACTGAGTACTTATTGTGTTTCCATTATTGTACTAGGTGGTGTGGTGGAGACAAGAAAGGAGAATATCTGTCCTTGAGGAGGCTAAAGGGACATGTGTGTATGTGGGGGGGGAGATGGAGTAAAGATTCAAACATGGAAAACCATGTTTTTTATTACTCTTATCTTGGGTATCCATTGTATACTTATGATCTATCGCCTCTCTGCCAAAAGGTAGAAAGCATGCTTTACCATTTGTCCTCTGAATTTATCACTGGTCACTAGATTAATCAAAGTTTGTTATCTTTCAGTGTTGTTTTTTCTTTACATTTTGGTAGTTTTGTAAGTAACAATCCTGGTTCTGTTTATTTTGATCTTCGTATTTTCATTCAAGGCTTCCCAAATTTTTCTTATGTCTTCATAGTCATAATTTCTTGATGTTCAATGGTAATCCATTGCATTTGCAATATAATGATCCATCATATTTATTTATTGCAATTTATTCATTCATTCCCCTGTTGATGGGCACCTATTGTCCTTACAATTATTGCTACTACAAAAAAGAGTGTTAGTAAAAATTACTTTTTGTATTTAAAATTTTTCTTCATCTTTGGCATTCTTAGTATTGTGGAACCCCAATTTTAGAACAATTTGTTATAAGAAAGAGACAAACTAAATTAGGGTGTGTGTGTGTGTGTCCACATTTTAATTCCTCTCAAGCTGGCTTGATGTGCATTGTATGGGAATTATATTCTAGAACTAAGTGCCTCTAAGGGGGTGAGTTCACAACTGGCTAGATTTGGGATTTGGGGTATAGGATTATATATCTTTTTGAAGAGTAAGTGTTCCCAAGGAGTACCAATCAACTCTGACTGATCAACACACTGAGAAGTAGATTATCTTGAGTACATGATTTAGGTCACTTAATCCTGGTTAGGCGATAAAGGGGATGGGGTGCCCAGTTTGTATCAGATCACCACCCTACTATACCAGACCACTCCCAGCCTTGGGCTATCTAGGCAGAAGGATTTGTTTCCACTCAAGCAGCTTCCAATGAAATCTCATTATCAGTAACGTCCTTGTGAAGAACTTTAGAGCAGAAGGCTGGCTAGGGGACCTGGGAGGGGAGGAAGCTCTGAGAATCATTTTTCACAGTATATATGTCTACTAGTGCTATCACTCTGTCAAAGGGTATGTGTAGCTTATTGATTTGTTTTAACATAATTCAATTTTTTAGTATAATTTCAAACTATTTTCTAGGATCGTTTGACCAGATCATTATATCACCCTTTACTAATGTGCTTGTTGTGATGTGCCACAACCCCTACAACATTTAGCACTTTTTGTTTTGTCATGTTGCTCATCTGGTGGCTGAGTTGAAGCTTAAATGTTGTTTTCATTTGCATTCATTAGAGAATATTTTTATCCTGTTGATAGTTTATATTTTTTTATTTCAAAACTTCCTGATCTTATTCTTTGGCCATCTATATATTGGGAAATGATTCTCATTCTTATATATTTATATAAATTCTCTATATATCTTTTCATACCTTTATTAGAAATGTTTACTACAAAGATTCCCCACTCCCCATTCAACTGTCTGCTCTGAAAAAGTAGGAAAAACAATTTTGCTCCCCCATTTACCTAGGCTTATTCCCTCAATATCTTTTCCTCATCCTACTCTGATAGCCAGCATTTTTAGAACTATTTCAAGTGGTAGTATCATAAATGACATACTTCTTTTATTCTTGTTTTAATTGCAAGGATTTCTAATTTATATTAATTATTAATTATAACAAATAATTGCTAGTTCTTGATTTTAAGTAAATATTATTTATCATAATAGGAAAAGATCATTTGTTCACAACAGGTACTTTCTTACTTATACCCAAATAATACCTCTCTGCCACTCCCCATCTCTACAAAAAAAAATGTGGAATGTAGTTTATTAGTTGTTAACAGAAAGGAAAGCTGTATCCTCTGATCTTGACAGCATAGTACTAACTCTATATCAATAGAATTCTGTTGCCTCTTAATGTTGATTTTATTTGTATCATTGTAGTATCCATTTGCGTCAATAATAGCTGACATTTATTTAGTTCTCTAAGATTTGCAATGCATTTTATATATATATATATTGTCTCACATAATCATCACAATAACCCTCCGAGCTAAATACAATAGTATTATTGTTTCCATTTTACAGATAAGGAAACTGAATCTCAAAGAAGCTAAATGGTTTACTTATATTTATACCACTAGCAAGTGCCAAAAATAGAATAAGAACCTAGGTGTTTCCAGATTCCAAGTTCAATACTCTTTCCAATGTACCATGCTTCTTCTTTGGCTGGTATTTCTCTCTCCATTTCCTTTCTAGACTAAAGACCACTTGATGAGATTTGAAGGTGAGGAAGAAAGGGGGGGGGAGTAGGAAGGGAGGGAGGAAGAAAGGAAAGATGAAAGGAAGAAAGGAAGGGAAGAAAGAGGGAAAGAAAGAAGACAGAAAAGAAAGAGGAAAAAGGAAAGAAAGAAGAAAGGAAAAAAGGAAGGAAGGGAGGGAAGAAAGAAAGACAGGAAGGAAGGAAGGAAAGGAGAAACAAAGAAAGAAAATGTAACTGACATTACTATCAGTATTTGTCCATTTCACTCCATCTCTATGAGCTTATTATTTCTATATTTTAACATGAGATATAGAAGTCCAAATCTTTTCCTCATTCAGCACTTTATTAGCTAGTTATTGACACCCCAAGTTTGTCTATATATTTTGAATCTACTACCATCTGAATGACATTAATGATGAAAATCCAGTTGTGCCCCTAAGTCTTCAGTTTTTCCTTCAGAACTTCTTAATCCTTAGCAATGCCCTTTTCCCCCTTTTGGCAGTATCTTTTGTCCTCTCATGAAACATCAGAAGTGGGTGGTGTTTGTTGGTTTTGACAAAAGTCAAGCTGTTCTCATACCCATGTTATATGCATGCCATAGGAAGACAGCTGATATCTCTATGATTCAGGTCAGTGGGACAAATACTTTTCTTAATACAGCCACCCACAACCACTACTCATTTCTTCTTCCTCTGACCTTTACTTTCACCTGAAGACACCTGTGGAGCTATATAATAATTCCTTGGAAGAGGAAAATCTATTTCCTCCTCAGATGGTCCAGGTTCCTGCCTCTTAGCGTTTCCCTTCCCCACAATAGAAGAAGTCTCATACCTCTGTTACCACCCTAAATATTCTTTTTTCCTTCTTTTTCTGGGTGACTTTTTCACACTTTCTATCTTCCAGATACATATTAAATTTCCCGTTACCTCTTTATATCCTTTATTTTCTTTTCATTTTCCTTCCTTCACTTTTATTTTTTCAAGTAACATTTCATTCTTCTTTATAAGCTTTAGAATAGGGATGTGTCCCTTCAGCCCTTTTACCTTCTCTTCTACTACAGAAAGCAATTTGCACTTGGGCACATTCAGCTATTAATTAGTATTGGCAGAAAGACAAACCCAGAACACTTTCTGTATTTCATTGTAAAATGTTCATTACCTTCCACGTTTACTTGAGGCATGATTCACAGTCCTTTGTCTTCTTGTTGACTGTTCTTTTGGCTTACCCCTTTCAGTGCCAACCATCTGTTTGCTCTGCATGTTCAATCCATTGAGGGTGGAGTTTCTGGGGGCTCCTGAGTTAGGCTCAATTTACTTAGAGATAACTAGGGTCCTGTGGTTTGAAGTTCAATGTTCTTTTCACTTCACCATGGTGGTCCTTCCTCAAAGCAAAGAAACTATTGGAGTGCAGCCTGGAATATTTTTTTTGCTGTTACTGTCAGAGAGAAAGAGAGAAAGAGAGAGAGAGAGAGAGAGAGAGAGAGAGAGAGAGAGAGAGAGAGAGAGAGAGAAATCAGAAATGGAACAAGGAAGGGAGGAGAAAAAAGGAGAAGGAAAGAAGAGAAAATAGAAAATGAGCAGCAGTATATAGATTCAATTACAAAATAATCCTTAAGAAAATAAAGAACAACTTAAATAGCTGGAAAAATTTTCAGTGTTCATGGCTGGGCAATGCCAATATAATAAAAATGAAAATATTGCTAATGTCAATTTATAGAATTAGCACTTTGCCAAACTATGCAAAAGCGATAACAAAATTCATTTGGAAGAACAAAAGATATATAATATCAAGAGAAGTAATGAAAAAAATAATGAAGAGGACAAGAACTTCTAGCCGTTGGACTATATAATAATGATCATCAAATGTATTTAGTACCAATTTAAAAAAAATAGAAAAGTAAGTCAACGGAACACTGGACGAAGAAGAATCATAAATAATTTAACTTGGTTACAAGGTTCGATAAGCCTTATAATCTAAATTAACTAGGAAAAATCTTCTTTTTTGATAAAGCTTCTGGGAAAACTGGAAAGCAGTCTGGCAATAAAAAGGCTTGGGCCTATATCATACAGCATATTCCATAATGCATTCAATACATATACATATGACCTGAATATTAAAAAATCATAGTATAAAAGCAATTATGAGAAGATTATACACCTTTCAAAGCTATAAGTAATTGATTAATTCTTAACCAAATAAAGTTTAGAAATAATTACAAAGATAAAATTGATAACTTTCCTTACATGAAATTGAAAATCTTTTGCATAAACAAAATTAACACATGAGAATAAGAAGGGATGGAGTCAACTGCAAAAACAAAAACAACTTTTGCATCAAAAATATTTGATAAGGCTCTGATATACTGACACAGAGTCAACTAACAGAAATATGGAAGACCGGAAACCATTCCTTACAGAATTTGAACAAAGAGTTCTCAAGAGAAGAACTACAAACTATTTAACAACCACATGACAGGATGCTCCAAATTATTTATAATATAATAAACGCAAATCAAAACAATCCTGAGGTTTTAAAAAACTGCAAAAATGACAAAAAGACAGGAATAATCAGTGTTGGAGAAGTTGTGAAAAAACAAACACAAATGGACAGATCTATGGATTAATCCAACCATCTGGAAAGTCAATTGGAATTTTATGAATAAAAGGACTAAAATATCTAAACCCTTTGACCCAGACATTTTACTGCTAGGCTTATATCCTAGAGAGCCATTGACAAAAAAGGAAGGCTCCACAGACACCAAAATTTTTATAGTGTGTCTTTTTGTGGTAGCAAAAAAATCAAAACTCAGTAGATGCTCATTGGTTGAAGAATGACTAAACAAATTGAAAACATGAAAATGGTAGAATATTACTATGTTCTACGAAATTATGGAGACAATGAATATTGACAATCATGGAAAGACTTACTCGAGCTGATGGAAGGTGAACAAGCCAAGCCATGAAAATAAGCTACATAATGACTACAATGCGAATATGTAGAACAACCACCACAAAGGCATCAAAATTGGATGTCATGAAGCTACAAAGTACAAAGTTGACCCCAAAGAAGAAATATAGGAAGCTGCCCCACCAGCTTTACAGAGGTGGTGGGAGGGGGGAGTCCAAGAATGTTGAATATCATACAGAACACCGGATTTTTTTTGCTGTTCCCCCCACTTCTTACTCTTTAATAAAGGATAGCTCTCTGAGAGAGGGGAGGTGGAGGGGAGTACAGGGGCAAATTTAGGTGACATAAATCCAAAATATGTCAATATAATTCTATTTTTAAAAAGAATATAATCAACATATTAGGTTACTAGCTTATCCCAGAGAATGTGCAGATGTATCTCACTTCAGGATGTTCCCTGCCATGATTATGTTATGCATGCCCCAGGAAGGCAGATCCCAGTTAGCTGGCATTTCATCTCACAGCAAGGAATGCTCTGTAAGATACTGGCGGTCAAAGCTCTGATAAGACTTGCTAATAAGCCTGTGAGAAAAAAAATTAGTCTCTGTGGTGTACCCACACAAATGAGCAATATCTGGGCTGTACTGGTACAGTATTTTTGATTCAATTCATCCTTCTCACCTGATCAATGACCAATTGACCTGAACTATTTCCTTTAATAGCCAACAGTGACTAAGTTCTCACTATGAGCATAGTTGGCAAGGACCTTAGGAGTCATGTACTCCAACCTCTTCAAGAAGCAGTGTTAGTATTCCTAGCAAGTGGTTATATAAACTCTGTTTGAAGACTTCTAGCAGTGAAGAAATAATGACCTCTTCAAGGGACTTGTTCTGTTGTTGAGCCACTCAGATTATTAGGAAGTTCTTTATGTCATGCAAAGATCTGCCTCCTTATATAACATCTAACCTATTTGTTTTAATTCAGCCCTATGGTATCTCGAGAAGATCTCTGTAAAAATGAAAATACTAAATCTTGAAAGGGAATTAGTAATTCCTATTTTTATAGAAGTTTACAATTCATAAGTTACTTTCCTCACAATATTTTTTGTGTGTAAAGTAGTGAATGTTTTATCAATTTCATTTCACAGGTGAGAAAAATGAGACATGAGTAAGTGGGAGAAATGACTTACCCAAGGTCATACTAGCCAGCAAATGACAGAGATGTAGGTTGAAGAAGGTCTTCTGATTTCTATTGGTGGCTTTGTCCCTGTGTTCTCTATAATAGTAACAGTGATCTGGGGCCATTGCCAGTCATCTTGCCACTCTATTCTGATGAGCCTGGAGGAAAAAGTGAGGCTGATGACTTTTGTACAGTTTTGACTCATTTAAATCCAATCCACTTGCAAGTCAAGACATTGTGATGTCATTGGTCCTCTTCAACAATGAAGGTTGGATAACAACAAGAAGAACAGCATTCTTCTGGTTTATTATTAACAACAGACAAAGCTACAACAAAGTAAATGCTTAACTTGATAGAACAAAATGAATCCTGGAGAAATTTCAGTCTATGAATACTTTTTGAAATCCCACAAGATTTCATGACAGAAAAAATCTGGGAGGCAGATTGTTCAATGATCTACTCATAAACATTGCTGTATGACTTGCAACATGCATTTAATCCATCTATGCCTCAGGGGTGAAATGTGAGTAGTATAAGACTTCTTTTGCCTACCCCCATGATTGTTGTGAGAAGAAGAGTGCTTTGGAAACCTGACAGCCAGAGGAATTATTAGGGAATGATAATGATGTCATAGAAAAAATTCTTGGTGCACCTTTCAGTCCTGTTTGATACTTTGTGGGATCCATGATTTCAAAGATATGGCTTTGCCTACCAGTGATGTGACAGGATTCCCCCTACCGCCATTCTACCTTATCTCATGCCATTCTTGTCCATGTATTTCCATAAAACCTTACTAAAGGAAGAGATCAATGCACTAGAAACTTTCCCTTCATTCTTTTAATATTGTGTAGATAGTAGAATCTCACTCTGTTATTCTTATTTCACACTATGTGACCATCTTCCTTTTCAAGTCATTCAAGTCCCTTGTGGTATTTTTTTGTTCTTTTGCTTTGTTTTGTTTTGGGTTTTTTTGAGACTGGATCTCTTTAACATACCCAAGCTGTGGGTGCAGCAACCATTCGTGGACCTGACCTGACTGTCCATTGATATGGAAGCTTGAACCTGCTAAGTTTCAAACTTGAGATAGCTTACCTTCCTTAGGCAACCTGATACCCCTCTGTCCTCCAGTTCCCAGAGCTTCACCACAATGGTGTAGGACTTTGTGTGGACATGAATCAGCAATCTACTAGCCTCAGATTCCCTTAGTATCAGAGCTTATAGACTGGTACCACCTCAGCTATCATGTTTTATATCTTTTGTTTTATATCTAGCACAGAGCTTTTGTTCAAATATAAAGGAACAATAAGGTACATCTGAACATGTTTAAGTATAGAAGTTACATGGAATTCACCATCTCCTTATCTCTACCTTATAGAGTTCTTATCTTCCTCTATGACAAAACTTGAGCATGGTCTTCACAAAGCTTTCCCTGGTTTCCTTAACTGGATAAGGAAGTGGAATGACTAGAATTAATGGTAAGGGTAGAAAATAGGTTTAGAAAAAGTGAGGCAGAGGGAGAGATTGAAGAATAGGAGGTTATAATTAGAGAGAAGCATTTCAGAGTTCTGGATCTGGGAGACAGGATATGAGTGAGAAGATAAAGGGTAAAACTATCACGCTGTAGGGCTGAGGTGGACTGAAGGTACAGGTCAGAGGAAGTACGTGTCCTTTCTACTACATGCCTCTGCCCCTCTGAAACATTAGGATGAATTAGTTTATCAAGTAATAATAGGAAATATTTCCTTTTGAAGCAGATGGCTGATGTCCAATTTACATAATTACAATGTACGATTTTTCCCACAATTTACGGCTTTTTCTCCCAGATCCATTTCATTTCCTGTGTTGCTCTCACTAAAGTCCCACAATTTAAATGACATTTTCCAGATTCTGCATATATCATTTCAGTGAATTTCCCCACGTTGGTGAAGAAATGAGACCTGGCTTCCATTTTTAAAGAGTTAATTTGTATTTAGCAACTTTATTTTTTTTTTAGATTTAGGATTCTGTCACTCTATAATCACCAAAAAAAGTTCCTTACTCAAGAGGTTAATAAGAATTTCATTTTCTTCCCACAGATATTGGAAGCAAGTTGAAATGAAGTGGGTGGATCTCATATGGCAAGGTAAGGCAAGAAACATTTATTAAACACTTTAATATATGCTAGGCATTGTGCTTAGCATTGGGGATGCAAATACAAAGCCAAAAGGACAATTCCTGCCTCAAGGAGCTTATATTCTAATGAGGGAAAACAACTTACAAAAATGCGATTGGGTTGGGGAGGGAAGACAGATACCTCTGGGAAAAGGGGGATAACTGCTTTTCATCATGTAATCTTGAATGTTGTGTCTCTATTTGGTGTCCTTCTGTCTACTAAACTCCCTTTTCCATCCAAGAAAGAGAAAGACCTAAATTCCAGAGAAGTAAAATAAAATGGGTATATATCAGTATGTAATTTCATTTAATCTTGGGTCCTGGTGGTTATTAGTGTGTTTGTAAATTATTTCATTTTATCTGATAAATAAATTTATTCTTGCTACTCAAGTGGGAGCATAAGATGTATTATGCAGGAATATAGGGGGACATCTGAAGATCAGATGAAATGGGAGTGCAGAGATTTTATTAGATTTATATCTTTTGTCTAGCAAATTGTCAATCTGCCATATCAGTTAGTCTTGGGGTAGACCAAAAGAGCTACCAAGAAGGTTAAAAATTTGTGGAAAATATGAAGAACTAAGAGAATTTACCAGTCACTTAGTTGAACAGAGTGTATAACATCTGTGTTTCTACCAGTACCATATGATTTCTTGTGTGTGTACCAATTGTAAGCTGGCCTCTGTCCTAGAGAAGAAAGTTAGAGGAAAAACATGTGTTATCTACTGTCCAGGTAATCATGGAGAATGAAATATTCCTTTAAAGAACTGATGAAATTTTTTTAATTAATCAATTTATTTTTATTTTTCAACATTCATTTCCACAAGATTTTGATTTCCAAATTTTCTCCCCATCTCTCTGCTCTCCACAGCCCAAGACACTGTGCATTCTGATTACCCTTTCCCCCAATCAGCTCTCCCTTCTATCATACCCCTCCCTTCCCTTATTGCCATCTCCTCTATTTTCTTGTGTGGCAAGATAGATTTCTATACCCCATTACCTGTATTTCTTATTTCTCAGTTGCATGGAAAAATAATTTTTAACATTCATTTTTAAAACTTTGGATTTCAACTTCTGTCCCTTACTCCCTCCCCACCCATATCCACTGAGAAGGCAGTAATTCAATATAGATTATACATGTGTAGTTATGCAAAAGATTTCCATAAAAGTCATCTTGTGAAAGGCTAACTATATTTTCCTCCATTATATCCTGCCCCCCCATTTATTCTATTCTCCCTTTTGATCTTGTCCCTCCTCAAAAAGTGGTTATTTCTAATTACACTCTCCTCTCATTTGCTCTCACTTCTGTCATACTCCCACACCCCACTTATCCCCTTCTCCCCTACTTTCCTGTAGTGTAAGATAGATTTTCATAGCAAATTGAGTGTACACATTATTCCCTCTTTAAGCCAAATGTGATGAGAGTGTGCTTCACTTTTTCCCTTTAACATCCCCCCCTTTTCCCCTCCACTGAAAAAGTTTTTTCTTGCCTTTTTTATGAGATAATTTGCCCCATTCCATTTCTCTCTTTCTCCTCCCAATTTGCTCCTCTCTCATCCCTTAATTTTATTTTTTTTAATATCATTCCTTCCTATTCAACTCACCCTGTGCCCTCTGTCTATATGCATATACATACATACATATACATATACATAATATATACACATATATGCATATATATACATATATATGTGTGTGTATATATGTATATATACCAACTACCCAAATACTGAGAAAAGTCTCAAGACCTATAAATATTATCTTTCCATGCAGGAATAGAAACAGTTTAATGCTAGTAAGTTCTTTATTATTTTTCTTTCCTGTTTACCTTTTCACTCTTCTTTTGATTCTTGTGTTTGAAAGTCAAATTTTCTATTCAGCTCTGATCTTTTCATTAAGAAAGGTTCAGAGTCCTCTATTTCACTGAATGACTTTTTTTTTCAGTTTTGCTGGGTATGTGATTCTTGGTTTTAATTCTAGTTTCTGGAATATCATATTCCAAACTCTGTGACCCATTAACGTAGAAGCTGCTAGATCTTGTGTTATCCTGATTGTATTTCCACAATACTTCAGAACTGTTTCTTTTGGCTGCTTGCAATATTTTCTCCTTGTGCTAGGAACTCTAGAATTTGACTACAATATTCATAGGAGTTTGTGTTTTTGAATCTCTTTCAGGAGGTGATTGGTGGATTCTTTCAATATCTATTTTGCCTTCTGGTTCTAGAACATCAGGGCAGTTTTCCTTGATAATTTCTTAAAACATGATGTCTAGGCTTTCTTTTTGGTCATGGCTTTCAGGTAGTCCCATAATTTTTAAATCATCTTTCTTTGATCTAATTTCCATGTCAGTTGTTTTTCCAATGAGATATTTCACTTTGTCTGCTATTTTTTCATTCCTTTGGTTTTGTTTTATAATTTCTTGATTTTTCAAAAAGTCATTAGCTTCTATCTGCTCCATGCTAATCTTTAAGGAATTATTTTCTTCAGTGAGCTTTTAGATCTCCTTTTCCATCTAGCCCACTCTACTTTTTAGAGCATTCTTCTCCTCATTGGCTTTTTGGATCTCTTTTGCCATTTGGGTTAGTCTATTTTTTAAAGTGTTATTTTCTTCAGCATTTTTTGGGTCTCCTATAGCAAGCAGTTGACTCATTTTTCACGATTTTCTTGCATCACTCTCATTTCTCTTCCCAATTTTTGCTCTACTTCTCTTACTTGACTTTCAAAATTCTTTTTGAGCTCTTCCATGGCCTGAGACTAATTCATATTTTTCTTGGAGACTTTGAATGGAGGAGCTTTGATTTTGTTTTCTTCTGTTTGCGTGCTTTCATCTTCCTTGTCACCAATGTAAGATTGTATAGTCTGATTCTTTTTCTGTTTTTTGCTCATTTCCCCAGCCATTTACTTTTGAGCTTTTTGTCAAGGTAGTTCTCTGCTTCTGGTAGGGATGAGGGGTTTACTGTCAGCCACTTAATGTCCCCACAATCTATGGGCCTAGAGCTCCAGAAACAGTGGCTGCAGCTGCCCCTACTGTTGCTGTGGCTTCCCTGGGTTCCTTCACACCTCTACCATCTGCTGCCCTAGGACTGCGAACAGACCACTCTCCCACACTGGTTCCACAGGCTTTTCCCACTGACCTTCCAATTTATCCTAAGTGTTTTGGGGTCATGAAGTCTGGAACCCACAACAAATGTGAGAGATTCAGTCTCCCCAAGGACTGCTCAGGTACCATCTGTGTTGACATGGCCCACAATGGACTGTGTTCCCAACATGGCTCACTAGACACTTCATAGTGACCTTCCAGGCTGTCTTGGGCTGGAGATTTGCTTTGTTCCATCATTCTGTGGGTTCTGCAGCTCCAGAATTTGTTTAGAGCCATTTTTTATAGGCATTTGGCTGGGCTTGGCAGGAGCACTCTAGAAAGTGTATGCTGTTGCTCCACCATCTTGGCTCCAAACCCTGGGGAAATGTTTCAAAGAGGGAATGAAGAAGACAAAGTTTGCTTCTCTATTTTAGAAGCTGTGAGGATGGATGAATGTTACATGACAGAGAAAGAGAATGAGGACCTCTAGATGTTTGGAACTATATAATAGGTTTAGAACACTTCCTGAAGATAGGACCACTGGATCAGCCATGAAGAAATCAGTTGCTTGTGTTCCAAGGTAGTATATCATTCTTTAGAACTAGACCATTAGAACAGTAATGGTCATAGAAAGAAGAGATGAACAATGGTGGTTGATGAACCATTCCTGACAAAAGCCAAAGGTGATCTGAAATAAAAACTGAGAAGTTTGCTGTCTTTCTCAGACAGGTATCTAGGATGTGATGGAGAATCATCCAAAACCTACCTAACCTACTGACTATCACCCACTTCTAGTGAGAGCAGATGACACTGAAAGGAACTGATAAATTATTGCTAAGGCTTACAAAGTTCTTTGCAAAAAACACAGAAACAAACAAACATACAAACAAAAATCTCGAAGATCACAGAGGGTACAGGTGATGTTTTGTTTGCCACTTTCAGTTGAAGGTAGTGGGTTCAGAAGAAAATGGGATTTGGGAAGTAAACATCTGGCTTAGAAAATGGTGTCAGAGGAACGGATTCCTGGACCACAACTTAAAATATAGGATTTTTAATCATATATGGATGGCACCTAAAAAGAACCTTGACTTTGCTCTTATAAATCTTTTAAAGAACATTTTAAAATTAGAAAGGAGAAGCAGGAAGAAAATGACTGCCCACAGTGATATAACAATTCTGGTGTCCTCTATACTGACAAGTACAATATAGGAAGAGGGATAGCAGAATAGTAGAACATGTAATTAATGGATGATAATAATAAGAACAAATGTAGGACAATTTTATCTCATATGTATCAATTAGACTTAATGGGATGGCATCCATGCTAGAGCAGCTTGGTGGTACAGTGGATAGAGCACCGGACTTGGAGTTAAGAAGGTTCATCTTCCTTAACTCAAATCCAGCCTCCGATACTTATTAGTTAGTTGTGTGACCCTGGGCAAGTCAACCCTCTTTGCCTCAGTTTCTTTATCCATAAAATGAGCTGGAGAAGAAAATGACAAGTCACTCCAGCATCTTGGCCAAGAAAACACAAAGAGTTTGGCACAACTGAAAAATGACCAAACAGTAATAACTCATGCTTAGAATGTAGCACTAAAAGGGTATACCTTATTAAAAAATAACTAAATAGATAAAGGTGAGTTGGGGTAAAGTATCACTATATACTAAGAAAATGTGCTCAGAGGAGAAAATCCAGGAACTCTGTGGAAGAAACACATTAGAGGACATTTGGGTAAAGATCATTAAAGGGAGAAAGAGAGATGACACTATTTTATACTAATGTGATATGCTACAGACCAACTGGACCAAAGAAAGAATATTCTGGCATGAAAGAGACTTCAGTTATTTGGACATATGCTGGCAAGTACTTTCTGACAAAAGCAGAGAAACTGAGACATTGAGAAATGTAAATTTCTGTCTTAGTGGCAATTTCATTTTTTCAAAAGAATAAAGTGACAGAGTAAACAGCTCTTCTGACCCTGGTTTTGGCTAACAAACAGAACTTGGTTTCTGAAATAAAAATGATAGGAACCTTGAGATGCAGCATGGTATAGTGGACAAAATGCTGAACCTATAGTCTTGAAGACTTGGATTCAAATCCCATTTTAGCTACATATATGACTCTGAGTAAGTCCCTTCATCTCTTTGGGCCTCAATTTCCACATCTGTAAAATGAGGGGTTTAATATCAATGACCTCTAAGGTCCCTTCTAACTGTCAACATCTATGATCCTAAATGATCACTTCATCATAAAGCCAGGGATAGGGAAGACTTATGGAGGCATGGTATCAGGCAGGATAGAAGGGGAGAGGACGCTGAAGAAAAAAACTAGGACATCTCTTAGCAATTTATTTATACTGGGGAACAGAGGAGAGTCCAAAGGAGGATAATGCTGCTGTTGAGGGTGAATAGAATAATGGTAAGGTAGAGATAATGAATGATGATGAAAAGACTAAACAACTCAACTTCTATTTTTTCTTTTTCAAGAAAAATCATCTCTGTACTGGAGAGGGTTGAGCAAATATAAAGGCAAGGAATGGAACCCCAAGACTGGTTAAGAGTCTATCAGAAAGCCTTTACTTGTCCCTAAAGATTTCTATTTATGAGGTCCAGATGAACTGTACCTTAATATCTCAAAATAACTGGGTGCGATGATTGCTGAGTCATGAATCTTTCAAGTCTTTGAAAGATATTGGAGAACAGTAATGGTGCCACAGGACTGGAGAGGAGTAAATGTTCCTTTTTATTTTTTTAAAGAATGGAAGAGGATAGCATTTGCAAATTGTCAGCTAGTGAATTTGCCTTCTATTCCTGGAAATTTCTAGAGCACTTTATGAAGGAAATCAACGGTGAATACTTAGAAAGAGAAATAGTGTTCAAAAAAAGTTAAGATGGTTTCTTCATACCTCATTAACTTCCTTTCATTTTTAGCATTTAACTATAATCCAGGCCCTCGTAGCCTCCTACCTGAACCATTGCCATAGCCCAACTATTCTCCTTGCCTCTGTTCACACCGCTCCATCTTCCAGTCTCTTGCTGAGGTACTTTTCCACATCACCTCATGCTCAATCAGCTCCAGAGGTATAGTGGATAAAGTTCTGGACTTGTAGTCTAGAAGACTTGAGTTTACATCAATTCAAAATGGTGCAGTTCAATGGGAACAAATGGAATGTTCATTACTTGATGTCAGGGGCAGATGTAGATAGACAGTGGTTCCTGTGGAAAATCCATATTAGTTTTGTGAACTGAAATCTCACTATATATCAATGGCATGACTTGGTAGAAAAAGAAGTAAAGCTGTCTAGGTTATCTTAAGAGGAGTTTGTTTTCAGAGGAGGGAGGTAATAAGTCCACTGTACTCTCTTATGGTCAGGTGCCAGGCCTAGAGGCCTGTGTGGGCTACCCGAGTCTTCTTACCTCACCTCCGAGGTCTTCGGTTGGCCAAAACCAGATGCTCATATGAGAGAAAGGACGTTCCAGAGTCGAACAAGGGTTGAGCTTTATTTCAGGGTCTAGTTACAAGTGCAGGGGGGTCTTCCTTAGGAGGAAGAGGGGGAGATTTCCTAAGGAGGCTAGGATCTTAAGGGATTGGAAGTAGAAGTACAAGCGGGGAGAGAGGGGGGGGGGAGAGAGAAGAGAAGAGAAGCGGAGCCTACTGTCCTCTTGGCTCCTCACGTGCTAAGAGAGCTTTCAGGCTTCCTCAATCCTACTTAACCTTCAGCCACACAGATTGCATCTCAATACCGTGCTGTTAGATAACAATAGTGTGCCCAGATCCGGGATGACCTCGAGGGCAGGGAGACTCCACCCATCACGTATCTCCCGGGGAGAGGCGGAAATACCCAAGCTAGCTCGGTTCACCTCGATCCCCTGCCGTTTCCTGGGGGGGTCTCGTGAGAGCTCTAAGATTTAGAAGCTCCCACCTTTACCCACCCGAGACTGTCCACACGGAATTGAGCTTCCAATCCCAACAGTCAGGGAACATCTGAAGTACTGTGGTCAGTGCTGGGAACAACATATTAAGAAAGATATAGACAATCTGTGCAATAGGAGCTCCATCTGTTTTTATAAAAGGGCAAGAAAGTTGTTAAACTTCCTTGTTGCTTGATGCATAAAAGGCCAAGTTTATGTGGAGGTTTTAGTGACATTCTTACTGCCCTGAGCTGTCCTGAAGGAAGCCTTTATGGCCTAGTGTGGCCAATTGCTATGTTAAAGGTAGAGGCAACTTTACCTGAATTATTATGTTTTTAATTTTAGGAATTTTATCCTGTTTAACCTCATCCTAAGAAAAGTTACTTTTCCTTTCTTTTAATTTGTTCATTTATTTATCTATCTAGTTATTTATTTATGCATTCATTCATATCTATCTTTGAATGTCTCACTGTATTTTAATCCCAAACTTGAATCACTAGACTGACCTGAACTAGATAGGTCTGGCTCAGAACATTCTGGAAGAGTCCAAAGGAGGGAGACCAAAGTGGTTGAAGCCTAAAGATCATACCATATGATCCTTGAAGGACAAAGATTTTTATCCTAGAGAAGAGAAGATTTAGGCTGGAACATGTTATCCCTGTTATCAAATATTTGAGTGACCATTATGTTCTATAAGGAAGGTTAAATAGGATATACAGATAATAAATGGTAAAACCGGGGTTGGAACCCAGGTTCTCTCTCAAAATTCAGAACTCTTTCCCCAACACAATGGATTTGTTGTCATTTAGCTGATCAGTCATGTCTGACTCTTTGTGACCCTATTTAGGGTTTTCTTGTCAAAGATGGTAGAGTGGTTTGCCATTTTCTTCTCTAGCTCATTTTACAGATAAGAAAACAGAGGTAGAAATGAGAATAAGAACATTCCAGAGACGAGGGGACTGTCAGTGAAAATGTTGGGAGTGAAGAGATAAGAAATAGCATTTCTTGTTATCTTGAACAGAAAGGAGAATTTCAGTTATTAGAAGTTAGCTATTGTTTTCCTTCAAGGGGCAGCTAGGTGGCTGAGGAAATAGAGTTCTGGACCTGGAGTCAGAAAGACCTGAGTTCAGACACTCGCTAGCTGTGTGACCCTGAGCAAGTCATTTAACCTCTGTTTGCCCTAAACCATTGGATCAGGAAATGGTGAACCGCTTGTGTAAATTTGCAAGAAAACTCATTGGACAGTCATAAAGAGTCAAACCCAACTCAACAACAATAATTGTTTCCTTCTAAGTCATTTATTTATTTTTTTGGTGGGAGTGATATTGCTCTAAATCATATGTCCTTTGGTGGAAAGCATACTGGACTGGGAATCTATAGACACAGGGACTACTCAGTTCAGTTTTTGAACTGATCTTGAATAAATTTCAGTTCTTTTCCTTCATTTCCCCCATATTTAAATTTAGAGAATTGGGTTGCAAGATTTTTAAGGTTCCTCCCAGCTCTGACATTCTGCGTTTCAAATTCTAGCATTCAGTGCCTGAAGCCCCTTTTACTTCTAACAGTCTGTGTTCCATTTTGATGTTCCTTCCAGCTCTGACATCCTAATTCTATTCTACAGATGGGCAAAGCAGTCATTCCATTCCTTGGTGCTTGGAGTATGTTGCATTGTTTTTGTTGTTGCTAATAGATGCACCCAACAACATCCTCATTAATTTATTCATTTCCCAGATAGGAATCACAGTTTATGCTAATTTATCACTTTGCTGCTATTTGTACCATTTCTCCTCAGTCCTCAGAATAATGCACAAAAGGCATCTGGTTTCGAGGATAAGGACATTCTATTTAAAGGTTCTAATGTGTTCTGGGAATAACTGAGGTGGGGAGTCTGTCTAACACGACTCCTTGTATGACCTTTAGGCAAGGTTGAGGTGGTTATACTGGATACTAAGATCCCTTCTAGCTCTGGCATTCAATGCCCTAAGGTTCCTCCTTAGCACTGACATTCTATAGCACTGACATTCTATATTCTCATTTTCGTCTCTGACATTCTAAATTCTAAGAATCCTGCTAACTCCAGCATTCTGTGTTTTAATGTCCTAGCTCTAACATTCAATAGTTATGAGTCCAGTATGCTTTTCTTATAGCATACATTATATTGTTATGTCATGTCATGTCATGCTATGCTGTACCATGCTATGTCATATGTATCATATCATATCACATGCATTATTTATTATATCATATACATTATCTCTCTCTATATATATATCTATATAGTAGCTAATAGTTTGCACATTTTATCTATCTTCCTGGAAAATGTGCTTCCCAGGGCAGGAACTGTCCCTTATTCATCATTATATTCTCCACAGTGCCAAGCACAGGGCTTCTCCTATATTAGGCCTCCAATGAACATTTGCCAAATTGAGTTGAATCCAGTTGGGGAGGTAAGATTTTTGAAGACAACTTACAGCACAAGACAGTGTGTGGTAAATGCAAAAAGGCACTTATAGTCAGTGAGAGTTATAGAAAATCAGAGGAGAGGAAAGTCACCCTATGCACAAATGCCTGGAATTTGTTTTTCTTAGCCTTATTTCTGGCAGGCCCTATACAGAGGAAGCAGGGTGTCATGGGAAGATACAGGAGTAAGAAGACAGAGGCAAGTCTTTGCTCTGTTCCCTCCTTGGTCCTGAGACATTCACTTCTCTGAATCCTGGTTATCTCACCTATAAAGTGAGAACATAGTCATCTCTTACCCATGGACCTTAAATCTTTCACAAGATTTCTGTGAAGAATTGACAATGGACCATCTCTTCTATGCCTCTCACTCACCTTCATGCTCCAGGTTGGATGACTATCCCCCATTTCTCTGTGTTCTATTTATTTCCCCATTTCCTTTTGCCAATCAATCCTTATATGCCATGCTCTCAGGGCCCTTCACCATCCCAGTTGCCCTCCCATGGATGGTCTCTAGTTTTTCAAGATGCCTTTTAAAATTCAGGGCCCCAGAGCTGAACCCAGTTCTAAGTGTAGTGCCTGGCACATAATAATAAAAGGAGTGTTGAATTGAATTGACCTGAATGTGGTACTCCAGGCATGGTCAGATTAGGGCAGAGTGCAGAGGGATTATTGCCTTACTAACCCTGGTTGTTGTGTCCAGTTCAGAGGATCTTATTACTTTGGGGAAATCACATCATATCTCTGGGCCTCAGTTCTCTTTTCTGTAAAATGATATCTGACCAAAGTGGATACTCTCTAAAGTCTCTTCCTGCTCCAACATTCTACAGTCCCATGAGTTTCAAGAGGTCTTAGAATGAAATATAAAATGGAGCTCATTGATCATCGATTCCAATCCCCTAGAGGTCATGAGACATAGCATGGTGTATGGAAGGCACTCCTGGATTCAGACACTTGTTAGCTGGGTGACTCTGGATAAATCACTTTATTTCTCTGGGCACTGGTTTCTTCACCTGTAAAGCAAGAGAGTTGGATTTGATGACTTTTATGGTCCCTGCCATCTTGAAATCTATGATCCTAACACAGAAATTCTCAGAGAGGTGGTAAGGGTGTATATTGATTGCCAAGGCAATATTCACAGCACTGGTGGTGACTATTAATATGCCAGGGTAGTTCTCAATCTCAAAATATAAAAGACTCTCCATATAGATTGCAGAAGAAAAACATTTATTTAAACACAGAAAGCCAAATCCCAGAACCATAAAGCCAAATCTGTCATGGTGACCAAGAAGTTAATAAACATGGTCACAGCAGGGGGCAAAGCCATTCTTAAAACTCCTCTCCCCCAGCCAGGGCCTTTTCACCCTCAACTGCCACAATGTATCAGTCTTAAACCTCCCCTCCCCCAGTCAGGGCCTTCTCAACCGTCAACTGTCACAATGTGTCAATTGGCCTGCTTCAGTTTGCCTGCATTCTTTCCCCTCTGACCTGATTCGACTCACTTCCATTGGATTCTACTCCATCCTTCTTCCTGTTCTGCCTCTTCAGCAAGCTCCTCCCACCACATGTGACCCAGGCTTCTAGTCTATTTAAGCAGATCATATGGGCCTATTAATCAGAAAGATCTTTCCATTTTAAATTACTGTTACGGAGGGTCTTGGCCAGGAGTGGGGAACCTGCAGCCTTGAGGCCACATGTGTCCCCCAGGTCCTCAAGTGCAGCCCTTTGACTGAATCCAAACTTCACATGAAAAATTCTTTTATTGAGGGGATCAAGGCCAAGACTCTTGGCCAAGGTTGAATCTCAAGCCAGTGGTTGAGTTGTATCAGCTTCACTGATTGTCACAGGAAGAAGACAGTATCAGGAAAATTGTGACTCTTCAAAGTCATATTACCAGTAGAATGAGAGAAAGTAAAATCTGCTGGGGGAAAAATTTTAACTTCCTTTTCCCCAGCCCCAGGGAGACTGTCACACCGTGGAGCGTTCAACTCCTGAGATAATCTAGTCCTTGCTTGCTCTCATTTTTCCCAAAGCAGTTTATTTTCCTTTTCCAATGGGATAATTACAGGGAGGAGGAAAAATGAAATAGCAGCAAATTACAAAAAGAGAAAAAGTAATCCATTCCCTACAATTTTTTTGGTAAATTAAAAAAAACTAAAATAATCAAAGGCTTATTTCACTCTTCCAATTGCTGCTATTAAATGTGCTTACTCAAATGGGTCCCTTTATTCTTCTCATCAGAGAAAGAAGAAACATTTTTTAAATGCTAGCCTGGGATTTCCCCTCTCCAGAAAGACAGGGACTGGCTTATCCTAGAGCCCCCAAAAGCTTTTCCTCAACTGGGAAGCATTTCCCATTCATTGCCCAGCTAGCTAGTGGTTGTTGTCGTTGAGTCATTTTTGATTGTGTCTGACTCTCTGTGACCCCATTTGGAGTGGTTTGCCATTTCCTTCTCCAGATTTTACAGATGAGGACACTGAGGCAAACAGGGTTAAATGACTTGACCAGGGTCACCTGGTTAGTAAGAGACTGAATTTAAAGTCAGGAAGATGAAACTTCTTGACTTCTTGACTTTTGGAGCTCTATCCCTTGTACCACCTAGACAGATGTCCTAGTTAATAGGTACTTAATTTTTTAGAAAATGTTGAAATGCTATTGAATTAGAATGCCCTCAGAGTCTCCTCATAAATTCTATATAAGATAAGTCCTTATCCCAAAAGTACTAATACTTAGCTGGGTCATATGGAAATAGAACTGGGGCATTTTGAAAGGTAAAGAACTGGTCTTCAACCAGGGGCTGGGACTGTCCAGAAAATTATAAAGGCTAGTCCTGTTCAGCTACAATCCAGACTAGATACCCTCAGTGTCCCAGCTTAGAGATTTTATTTTTAATAGTCAACAAGCATTTATTTATTCTATGTTCAAAGCATTATCTTAGATGTTGGTTTAAAGCTTAAAATAAAATGAATAAAACATGCTACCTGACCTTATAGAATTTATAGTACAATACAATTATTCCTTACTGCCTGTCATATTGACTTAATTCTTCAGTCTGGCATTCAAGGTCTTATATAATTTGACTTTAACCTCTTGTTCTCATCTTCTCTCCTTTTCCTCTCTTGGATACTTCTCCTAGGTTGAGTCCTTTATTCTACTCACATCCCAGGGTCAAGCAACCATCACTGTATTTTCAATTATAGTCTGTCTGTCTGTCTGTCTGTCTCTCTCTCTCATTTGAACTATATCATTTTTTTTCACCTAATAGTATTTTATTTTTTTCAATTCTATGTAAGGATAATTTTCAACATTCACTTTTATAAGATTTTTAATAAGATCTTATGTGATTTTTATAAAATTTTCCATTTTTTCTCCCTCCCTCCCTTTTCTCCTCCCTCCCCAAGATGGCAAGCAATCTGATACAGGTTGTACATGTATAATCATATTAAACATATTTCTACATTAGTCATAATGTGAAAGAAGTATCAGAACAAAAGGGAAAAGTCATGAGAAAGAAAAAAACAAACAAAAGTAAAACTAGTAAGCTTTGATCTGCATGTAGACTCCACAGTTCTTTCTCTGGATGTGGATAGCATTTTCCATCATGAATCTTCTGGAATCGTCTTAGATCATTGTATTGCTGAGAAGAGCAAAGTCTATCAAAGTTGATCATTTCACAATGTTGCTGTTCTTGTGTATAATGTTCACCTGGTTCTGCTCATTTCACTCAGAATCAGTTCACGTAAACTTTTCCATATTTTCTCAGAAATCTTTCTGCTTATCATTTCTTTTATCAAAATAGTACTTGAATATATTTATATACCACAACTTCTTCAGTCATTCCCCAATTGATGGGCATTCCCTCAGTTTCCAGTTCTTGGTCAACACAAAAAGAGCTGCTATAAATATTTTTGTACATATCGGTCTTTTTCCATCCTTTATATTATCTCTTTGAGATACAGAACTAGTAGTGGTGTTGCTGGATCCAAGGATACACACAGTTTTATAGCCCTTTGGGCATAGTTCTAAATTGCTCTCCAGAATGGTCGAATCAGTTCACAACTCCACCATCAATGCATGAATGTTTCAATTTTCCCACATCTTCCCCAACAATTATCATTTTCTTTTTCTGTCAGATTAGCCAATCTTACAGGTGTGAAGTGGTACCTGAGTTCTTTTAATATGCATTTCTCTAATCAATAGTGATTTACAACCTTTTTTTCGTATGACTATAGATAGCTTTAATCACTTCATCTGAAAATTACCTTTGACCATTTATCAATTGGGGAATGGCTTGTATTCTTATACATTTTATTCAGTTCTCTATGTATTTTAGAAATGAGACCTTTATTAGAAACACTGACTGTAAAAATTGTTTTTAGTCTTTCTGCTTTCCTTCTAATCTTGGCTGCACTGGCTTTATTTGTGCAAAAACTTTTCAATTTAATGTAATCAAAACTATGCATTTTGCATTACATAATGTTCTTTATCTCTTGTTTGGTCATAAATTCCCCCATTGTCCATAAATCTGACAGATAAACTATTCCTTGCTCCCCTACTTTGTTTATGGTGCCAGCCTTTATACCTAGATCAGGTACCCATTTGGACTTTATTCTGGTATAAAGTGTCAGATGTTGGTCTATGGCCAGTTTCTGCCATACTATTTTCCAGTTTTCCCAGCAGTTTTTGCGAGCAGTAAGTTCTTATCCCAGAAGCTGGGGTCTTTGGATTTGTCTCAAATGGTAGACTGCTATAATCATTTATTGCTGTGTCTTGTGTATCTAACCTATTTCACTGATCTACCCCTCAATTTCTTGGCCAGTATCAAATGGCTTTGATGATTGCTGCTTTATAATGAATAGTTTTTTTTGTTCCCAAAGTCTTTAATATCTTTTTTTAAAATTTATTTATTTAACTTTTAACATTCATTTTCACAAAATTTTGGGTTCAAAATTTTCTCCCCATTCTTCCCCTCCCCCCACCTCAAAACACCAAGCATTCTGATTGCCCCTATCACCAATCTATCCTCTCTTCTACCATCCCTCCCTTCCCTTGTCTCCATCTTCTCTTTTGTCTTGTAGGGCAAGATAACTTTCTATACCCCATTACCTGTATTTCTTATTTCCTAGTAGCAAGAACAGTACTCAACAGTTGTTCCTAAAACTTTGAGTTCCATCTGCTCTTCATCCCTCCCTCCCCACCCATTCCCTTTGGTAAGGCAAGCAATTCAATGTAGGTCATATCTGTGTAGTTTTGCAAATGACTTCCATAATAGTCATGTTGTGTAAGACTAACTATATTTCCCTCTATCCTATCCTGCCCCCCATTGCTTCTATTCTCTCTTTTGATCCTGTCCCTCCCCAAGAGTGTTGAATTCAAATTGCTCCCTCCTCCCACTGCTCTCCCTTCCATCATCCCCTCCCCCCTGCTTACCTCTTCTCCCCCACTTTCCTGTATTGTAAGATAGGTTTTCATACCAAGATGAGTGTGCATTTTGTTCCTTCCTTTAGTCGAATGTGATGAGAGTAAACTTCATATTTTTCTCTTACCTCCCCTCTTTTTCCCTCCACTAAAAAGTCTTTTGCCTGTCTCTTTTATGAGAGATAATTTGCCCCATTCCATTTCTCCCCTTCTCCTTCCAATATATTTCTCTCTCACCCCTTATTCATTTTTTTAAGTTATGATCCCATCCTATTCCATTCACACTGTGCTCTCTGTCTCTCTCTGTGTGTGTGTTTGTGTGTGTGTGTGTGTGTGTGTAATCCCACCAACTACCCAGATACTGAAAATTTCAAGAGTTACAAATATTGTGTTTCCATGTAGGAATGTAAACAGTTCAACTTTAGTAAAGTCCCTTATGACTTCTCTTTGCTGTTTACCTTTTCATGCTTCTCTTCATTCTTGTGTTTGAAGGTCAAATTTTCTTTTCAGCTCTGGTCTTTTCATCAAGAGTACTTGAAAGTCCTCTATTTCACTGAAAGACCATTTTATCCCCTGAAGTATTATACTCAGTTTTTCTGGGTAGGTGATTCTTGGTTTTAGTCCTAGTTCCTTTGACTTGTGGAATATCATATTCCATGCCCTTCGATCCCTTAATGTAGAAGCTGCCAGATCTTGTGTTATCCTCATTGTATTTCCACAGTACTTGAACTGTTTCTTTCTAGCTGCTTGCAATATTTTCTCCTTGACCAGGGAACTCTGGAATTTTGGCCACAACGTTCCTAGGAGTTTCTCTTTTTGGATCTCTTTCAGGCAGTGATCGGTGGATTCCTTGGATACTTATTTTGCCCTCTGGTTCTAGAATCTCAGGGCAGTTTTCCTTGATAATTTCATGAAAGATGATGTGTAGGCTCTTTTTTTGATCATGGCTTTCAGGTAGTCCCATAATTTTTAAATTGTCTCTCCTTGATCTATTTTCCAGGTCAGTTGTTTTTGCAATGAGATATTTCATATTATCTTCCATTTCTTCATTCTTTTGGTTTTGTTTTTTGATTTCTTGGTTTCTCATAAAGTCATTAGCCTCCATCTGTTCCATTCTAATTTTGAAAGAACTATTTTCTTCAGTGAGCTTTTGAACCTCCTTTTCCATTTGACTAATTCTGCTTTTGAAAGCATTCTTCTCCTCATTGGCTTTTTGAACCTCTTTTGCCAGTTGAGTTAGCCGATTTTTCAAGGTGTTATTTTCTTCAACATTTTTTTGGGTCTCCTTTAGCAAGATGTTGACCTGCTTTTCATGCTTTGCTTGCATCTCTCTCATTTCTCTTCCCAGTTTTTCCTCCACCTCTCTCACTTGATTTTAAAAATCCTTTCTGAGCTCTTCCATGGCCTGAGCCCATTGAATATTTATTTTGGATGATTGGGATACAGAAGCCTTGATTTCTATGTCTTTCCCTGATGGTAAGCATTGTTCTTCCTCATCCAAGAAGATGGGAGGAGATATCTGTTCACCAAGAAAGTAACCTTCTATGGTCTTATTTTTTTCCCCTTTTCTGGGCATTTTCCCAGCCAGTGACTTGACTTCTGAGTGTCCTCTCCACACCCACCACACCTCCAGTTCTGCCCAGCTAGTGCTTGGGGTCTGAGATTCAAATGCTGCTTCCTAGCCTCAGGGCTTTTGGCGGGTGTGGGGCTACTATTCATTGTGAGATTAAGTTCAGGTGCTCAGGTGGGGACAGGGCCACCACACAGAGCTCAGTTCCCTCAGGGGGTTTATGCAGAGACCTTCAACAATGGATCCGAGTTCCTGCCTGCTTTGGGAGCCCCTGTCTGCTGCTGCCTCCCGAGGGGTCCTGAGTTATGGAGACACCCTGCTCCCCTCTTGGCCAGCCAAAGAGACTCTCTCACTGACCTTTGCTGCCTGTGGGTGGAGGGACCTGCGTGGCTGCTGGAGATTCTGTTCCTGGAGCCTACTCGGATCTGCTACTCTCGGTGCCATGAGACCAAGGCAGGGCTGGGCTCTGCTCCGGGTCTGGGGTGCGACAGACCTTTGGTGCTGGTTTTTCAGGTCTCTCTGGAACAGAAATCTCCTCCACTCCATTGTTCTGTGGCTTCTGCTGCTCCAGAATTTGTTGGGAGTTCTTCTTTACATGTATTTTATGGGCTGTGGGTTCGGAGCTAGCAGATATGTATCTTTCTACTCCACCATCTTGGTTCCTCCCCAGTCTTTTTTCATGAATGCAGTTTAAGATCTGGTATGGCTAGGCAACCTCTCCTAGTGTTTCTTTTCATTTATTCCCTTGATATTCTGGACCCTTTGTTCTTCTAGATGAATTCTGTTATTATTTTTTCTAGCTCTATAAAATAATTTTTGGGGTAGTTTAATTGGTATAATACTGAATAAGTAATCAAAGTATTTTCTAATCTGGTGCCTTTCTACCTTTCCTGCCTCACCTCCTTCTAGAGCCTCCATTTTAACAAAATGGACATTCTTGCTCACCTCCTCTATACCTTGTCTCATTATTCACTGGTTTGCAATACCCTTCTTCCCTTTCTTAACCTCTTAAAATCTGGCCCTTTGTTCAAAGCTCAGCTCCAACTCCACCTCCTCCATGAATCCTTCCCTGATTTCCTTCAAGAATGCTGCGGGGCACTTAGGTGGCCCAGTGGATAGTGCAACTGGCTCTGGAGTCAGGAGGACCTGAGTTCAAACTTAGCCTCAGACACTTACTACCTGTGTGATGCTGGGCAAGTTACTTAACCCTGATCTCCTCAAAAGCAAAAAATCCAAAACAACAACAACAAAAAATCATGCTCTTTTGTGCTTCTTTTTGAGAAATTATACAATTTGTCTTCTACCTCTCCTGGATCAGAAGTCCCAGGCTGATTCAATTATGGTTATCTGCTAGAGGTTTTATTTCCTTTCAGAACTCCTTGAGAGTCTCTATTATGAGCTACTTATCTCCTGTAGGGCTTGGCACAGGGCCTTCCACATAGTAGTTGTTCAGTAAACTTGAATTGAAAATGGAAATCCCCCTGGGGAAAGGAACACAAAAACAGGGACTTAGTTCAGCAATCCAATTCCACAAATATTCACTAAGGTTTGCAGAATTCTGCTCAGGACTGGGAAGGATGCACCATTTAGAGAAACTGCAACCCAATTCCTCATGGAATTCATAGCCTAAAAGTGGGGACATTACTGACATTTTCTTTTTTCTCAATGAGTTGTTCAGTTTTGTAATTTCATCACTACAGGGATATTCCTGGTATAGAAACTCCTTCCACCAAAGCAGGCTTCTGTCTTAGAAAAGTGGCCTCAGGCCATTGAGAGAATAAGTGATTTGTCCAATGTGTCAGGGGCAAGGCTGGAACTTGAGACTCTTTGGCTCCAAAGTCAGATCTGTATTCACTATGTCCCTGTAATAATATATGTGTTGATATAAACATGCATGTTTGTATATGGATATAGATAAGGATGTACATGTATATATGCACATATATGTATATATGTATGTATATGACATATATGAAAGTGCATATAGGCATGGATATATACCTATATGTATGTATGTGTGCACATGTATTTACATATATGCATGTATATGAATGCATAGATATATGTATATGTGTGTACATACATATATGCAAATATGTATGTGTATCTTGATAGACGTAAATTCATGCAAAGGTCCATATAACTAACTGATCTTAAACCTTTACCTTAGACCACAGTTTGAGGGAGGTGGGGCATAAGACTAAGGACCTTGAACCTCTATCAAAGAAGGCAAGAAGAAGCAGGTTGTTGAGATGGGTATGGAGATTGAAGGATGGATTTACCAAAGATAGATTTCTCCAATTTCACAAATTGATCTCAAGCCCACCTTAACAAGGTTTATCTAGGAAGGTTGGTTCAGGACTCTACAAGGGCACCACACACATAAGTGAGCACTCCCCAGAGACAGGAGAGGACTTGTGGTACAAAAATCTCTGAATTACCTCCTTTCCACATGTACTCTCCAAAGCTTGAGCCCTTTCCCTGCAGACCCTGTGTATTCTTGTGGGAGGGCGTTCCCCAGACTTTGAAGAGATATCTCTGAACCAACTATTCTCACTTTTACCACCATGGTAAATAGCCCTTCCTAAAAATCGACTAATTCTGACTGGCTAATTGGTAATTTATGGGCAGCACACTGGATTGGCATTTCTGAGCAATAGCGCTAGAAAGAACCCTATCCCATCAGGATTATACCTAGTATCCTAAGGTGAAAACTAGTCAACTACCCTTTGGGGTCCCAGCCCATTAATGTGAGGTGAGTGGGTGCTATGTGAACATCTCTAGCAAATCTGCTAAAATATTTAGGGTGGCGGGGAATTCGTTTATTTCCCAAGGTTGTCTAAGCTATCATTGGGAACTCTAATCATCAAGAAGTTTTTCCTTATATTTCAGTATTTCAGTGGAAGTATGGTCTCACTAATATGGGTCTCCATTGAATCAGGGCAGTTTAAATGCTTTTTATCTTACAATATTCTCACACCATTCATTCCAATCCATTAGGCATTTTATTAAGCACCCCTATAGGCAAGCCCTGTGGTAGGTGCTAGAAATTCTTGCTTTTCCATAAACCTTTCTCAGAGAGCCCTGACACTAAGGTCTCAACCCATGTCCTTCAACTCCAAGTTCATCATCACTTTTTTAGCAATGCTAAATTTAGGGTTAAAACAAACCACAGAAGAAAAACAAAGAGATTAGAATGCCCATTTTCCAGGCTCTGGCATATGGGTGGTTGGTCAATCTCTGATTCAATAAGATGGGCATGTATATTGATCAGACACTGCAGATAGTGAATTCCAATAAATGGAATTCAGTATAATTGGTTTCCTTTATAATCCTATATATTTTATTTTATATACTTAAAAATATTATTCTGAAGAGTCCATAGGCTTCACCAGACTGCCAAAATAGAGCCATATTATAAAAAAGTTGAGAACTCCCACCCTAGATCTTTTCACATTCCATGGGTATTATTAGTACAGCCATTAGAATGTCTCTCTGTTATGTCTCATTTTCATCTCACAATGGCCCACATCCTTTTCTGATCATTGGATCTTTGTACTGGGGAACAGTTTGGGACTATTGAAAATGCTACACAGTTCTACAAATGCAATCCAGCCATTTCTCTTTCTTCTGTTCAATTCTGGGCCCAGCTCACATCCATTGTCAGTGTCTGTTCCATGAACATGGACTGCCACATTGAATCAGAGACTGGCCAATCACCTACGTATGTCAGAGCCTGGGAAATAGGCATTCTAATCTATTTGTTTTTTCTTGTGTGGTTTGTTCTAGACCTATACTTAGCATTGCTAAAAGAGTGATGATGAATCTGAAGTTGGAGGGCCTAGGCTGAGACCTTATACTGTGCCCCTTAGGCTCCTTGTGGGAGAAGGGCCAGGTCACATCAACTATCTGGGACTCAGTTTTTTCTTCATTGCAGTTCTTCCAGCTCTAGAATTAGGATCCTATACTCCCACAGAGTACAGTGACCTTGTAATTGTCCAAAGTCTGATGCAATTAGCCCAATTTCATCCTCCAAGAAGAGTATCTGAAGGACCTCTCCCCCATCTAGTAGGATCCATCTTCTATCTGACTTTAGTGCAGGACATCCCCCATGATGGTGGAGAACACTGCTGAAATCAAGTACATTGCTTCTACACATTCTCTTGACCATTAAGTGGGCCAGAATAAGGACTAGACCTGTGATGTTACTAGTAAAAGGAACTCCAAGGTGAAAAGACTCTCTCTACCAATGCAACTGAGGGTCAGAAGTGAGTTGTACAGGATCACAGAGTTAATATGTGTCAGAGTCAGGATCTGAACCCAGAACTTTCTGGCTTTAAGGACATTTTTCTATTCACTAGGCCATGCTGCTTCTCTGTAAAAAAAAAAAAAAAAAGAAAAGAAAAGAAAATACATTAGATGAGTATGGTAAGAACTTCCTCACACCCATCCATATTGACACAGTTTTCCTTTAGTAACTAAGGCCAGGGAAATATGGGACATATGCTTTAAAGTTTCTAGTTACAAATCAATTCAACAAGCATTTATTAAGCAACTGCCCTTTGCAAACGCAGGTGAAAATAGGTCTGGTGGAAGTTAAATTGGTGGGGTAGAGGACATAGAAAATGCAGTGGATATAGTGCCTGACAGAGTCAGAAAAACTTATTTTTGTGAATTCAGATTTGACTTCTGATACTAGCTGTGTGACCTTGGACCAGTCACGTATGTTTGCCTCAATTTCTTCTTCTATAAAATGAGCTGGAGAAGAAAATGGCAAACCACTCCAGATGTTTGCCAAAACCCCAAATGGAGTCACAAAGTGTTGAACAGGACTAAAATGACTGAACATCACCAAAGAGGACATAGAAGTGCAGAGGAAAGTCTGAGATGGGAGGAAATAGGCATGTTCAGAAGGGGCAGCCCATCTCCCAGAGAATCTTCTAGAGGCAACCATGTTTCCACTCCTCACACCAGGACAGCATCCAACAAGAAAGCTCCATTTACTCCATGTTGGTTATGGTTCTGCAAAATTTTTTTAAAGTCCCTATCCTCAAAAAACTTACTTTTTGCTATCTAATGTGGGTAAATATTTAAAAACTCTTCCATTGTATGGTTCTATCTACAGCTGTAGAGAAAATGCTAGGCCTAGAATGGTTGTTTTTTCAAGATTCTGGGAAACTAATATTTTATCCTGAATGGTTTTTGATTGATTGAACAAGAGACAGTTCAGGTTCATCCGGCACCCGGATTTTCCCAACAAAACCTGGGGCTCTGCTTGTATTAAGCCAAAACAACTGGCTATTGCTCCCCATTCAAGGCTACATAAATTCCTATTTCAGCACGGAACATTCTACTTAAGGACAAATGAATGACTTTACCTTCGAAAGCCCAGATTCTTTCCTGCATAATAAACAGAGCTGAATGAGAGACAATGGTGTAAATCAAATATAATTGGGCATTCTGCTGAGCCTGAAATGACCAGACATTAGGTCTTCAATAGCAGGGAAAATATCATGTGATTGATGGCCTGAGCATTGCTAATGAAGGAGAATGATCTGGCCCTGGCCCTGGTCAGAGATAGCTCCTATCTTCTCGAACTCAAGGGAGGCATCTCTTAGACCCAAAGATAACAATCCCTTACCTGATTATACTTTACTGCTTACAAAGCACTTTCCATACTCATTCATCTCCCAATTTGTCATCACAAAACAGCAGTAGGTATCTATTAAGCACCTGTGATCCTAACAATCTACACTCTAAAGTCCTTCTCAGCTTGAGATTCTCTTTATTCTTTATTTTAAGTTCTCTCGCAGTTCTCAGTGCTCTTGTTCCATAATCCAAGACCCCTTCAAGCCTTGACATTTTGTGATTCTATAGTCCCCTAGTGACCAAACTCTTTTTTCCTTCCTGCAACAATTCTCATAGGAAATTCTGGTAAATAATAAGTACCTAGTTTTATTCTTCCTTCCTTCCTTCCTTCCTTCCTTCCTTCCTTCCTTCCTTCCTTTCTTCCTTCCTTCCTTCCTATGTTCAAATCCTGAAAGGTCTTATGAAGCTGGAAAAGTATATATATATCTAGATCTAGATCTATATAATAGGCACTACAGATGAATGGTGTTCTTGTTGTCTAAGGGCCAACTCATGAATTTCGCTTCTAAGGATTGAGGGATTGTGATTTGTATAGGTGAAAAGGCACCATACAGCTAAAATCAAATCAACTAAATGAGAGATCTTTAAAAGTTAGGTTTGTTTGTTTGAAGACTTTTAAAATATTTTTTAATTTATCTTGAACTTAAGAAATAATCATTTCCATACTAGAATAGAAAAAAAGATGGTTGTGCATGAAGCTGAAAACCTATTATGTAGAACTTTCTTTTAATATATAAATATACATATTTTGTATATATATGTATATATATTTTGTATATTATTGTATATATTACTACATATGTATGTATTTTGTATATATATGTATGTGTATATATATTTTATGTGTATATACATATATATACCTATACATACATATATATACATATACATATACATCCAGGCTAAAAGGGCAGGGGTCACTCAGGGCCCTGTTCAGCAATGTGCCAATAGAGGTTTAACAAGTGATAGGATACTACTGTGCTATAAGAAACGAGCAGGATGCTTTCAGGAAAACCTGGGAAGACTTACATGAACTGCTGCAAAGTAAAGTGAGCAGAACCAGGAGAACATCATATATCGTAATAGCAGTTTTGTAATATGGTCATCTGTGAATGACAGCTATTCTCAGGAATACAATGATCCAAGATAATTCCAAAGGACTTAATGACGAAAAATGCTATCCATTTCTGGAGAAAGAAGTTACGGAGTCTGCTTGCAGATTGAAGTACACTTTTTAAGCTTTCTTTATTATTCTCTTTTTTGTTGGTTTCTTTTGTAATATGGTTGATATGGAAATGTTTTATATAACAACACGTATAATCTGTATCAAATTGCTTGACTTTTCAAGGAGGGGGAGGGGAAGAAGGGAGGGAGAAAATTTGGAACTCAAAATTTTAGAAATGTTAAAAAATTTTGTTTACATGTGATTAAGAAAAAATAAAAATGGAAAAAAGTTTAACAAGTAATTCTCAAGAAATGACATGTTTATAAATTTAATCTGCATCATTAACATTTTCTACATCACTTTCTTAAGTCTAGACACTCAAAAAAGGGTAGATCAAGCCCTGATTTGCAGTGTTTTCTGATTCCTTAAGTGGAAATACTCACATTGAAAATGTAATAATCTTTTGAGTTGGAGCTATCTCCAGTACTCCCCTGCCCCATATCAATCTGGTGCGCACAGAAGCTCTGATCTGCTCCATTTCTGACATGGGCCAGTTGGCCTCTCCTTAGGCAAGCACAGCTTCACTGGAGGTCTTCAGCAGAGTTTTCCAGGGATACTGTAGAGGGGATTCCTGTTCAGATATGGGATGGCCTTCTAGAACCCCCTTCTGGAACCACAGAACACCACAGGTGAAAGGGATCACAGAGTTCAATCTTGTAACTATTGTTATCTCCTTGCTATCCTCATCTACCACCTCCAGTTAACCAGGACATCTTTCCGCTGTTCTCTGAATAGCCCCTGAAATCTCAGCTGTTCTATGAAGCCTTCCTAGATTGATCAGCAAAGAGTTGACTGGGCACCCATGATACCAAGTCTGGACACGAGACTCCAGCAGCTACTTCTCTGTATTTATGGTCCAGTTATATGATCATCATCAGCTTCTATCTCTAAAATATGTTTCTCTTGGAACTCCCCCATTTCATTGGTAGAGGAAATTCCCCAATGAGTAAATCCTCTCTACTACTGATGCAGACCATTTACTACAATACATAGTCTAAGGGAGTTAGTTGAGGGATACTTGAGAGGTAAACAACTTGCCTGGGGTCAAACACTATACATCAATAGTGGGACTTGAAGTCTAACTCTATTTCTCTTGCCAGTACTCTATGCCATGATGAGTCTTATCTTTGACATTTATAGAATGTAAATCTTACTGTTCAGTCTGGTACAGAGAAAAATTCAATTCAATATTGAATTGGGAGTCACAAATTTGAGTTGAAAGTGACCTTAGGGGACATCTCATCCAATTCCTTCAGTTTATAGATGAGGAAAATGAGACTCAGATGTTATGAGACTGACCCATGGTCATATAAATACTAAGTGTCAGAGACAGGATTTGAACTCAATGCTTTGTGATTCCAAGTCTCACAATCTATCTACTAAGCCACATACCTCTCAGGATAATTGGGACATTAAAGGACATTAAAGAGAAGTTGGGAAGAGGGGAAATTGGGGGACTGAATGATTAGTTGATAAGTAGTTTGGCTGTGGATATTCCTCATTTGAGATGTTGACATTCTGGTGAAGTGATCTTGTAGCAGCCAGAAATGAGGTCTGGAAAAGGGCAAGAGAGATAGAATGGCAAGTAACCTATATAATGGAGAAGGAAGTTGAAACCAAGGTAGGGAATGAGTTGGATTGAAGTTTAAGATACTATGGGCTCATCAGTAATTTTTTCCTTAAATAAGACAATTTACACCAGGAAAAATGTTAATGTATGTTTCTGGCTAGACTCAATTGCCATTAAACAGGTTAGATCCCTACTCTCACTAGTTTGGGAGATGATTGTGCTCAGTACTACACATTAGTAGGACAGGTTTTAGGTCTCAGTAGGGTTCTTTCTTCCAACTAAGGCAACCTCAAAGTCAAGTATTTAAGTTAAGAAACCTGGCCCGATTTTGAGGAAGGCCAACTGGGGATAGGATTAGAGGCCTGGCTCCATATTCAGCCCTGCCTGTTCCCCCAGGTGTCTTTCTGTTTCCTAATTAGTTCTGACAAATTATATGATGCTTTGAGCCTCAGTAGGGTACATCTCCCTCTCCCCATGGGGCCCCTCTGTGATAACTCATTAGCTAGGAATGGTTTTAGGCCCTCATAAACATGTCATTTATATTAGCACCTTACAGCTTATAGTTTTCAAAACTGTGTGCATGGAAAGGATGAGAATCTTAATACTAACAGCTAACTAGAGTTCAGTCCTGCAGAAAGATGAGCTACAAAGAGAAGGAAAAGGGAAAACCTGAGGTTTTCTTAACCTTGGGTTAAGCTAGGTTTCTTAACTTGGGGTTTATGAACTTAAAAAATTGATAACTGCATTTCAATACATTGCTTCTTTTGTAATCCCAAGTATTTTATTTTGCGCAGTTAAAGATGTTTTTGTGAGAAGGGGTCCATAAGATTCACCAGATCTTCAGCCAAAGGAATCCATGATACCAAAAAAAGGCTAAGAATCTCATCAGCGATTAATAGATCCTTAGAATAGAAAAGGAGCCTCCAGTCCATCAAGTCCAAGATTTGTACTCAGTTTCTCAGATTTGTAACATTTATTGGTATGTGATTATCCAGTCTTATTTCCCTTGATTAAACAGCCTTCCCTCTAGCTAAAGTTTAGATAAACCTAGAGTACATTGGATTATTCAATAATTGCTGTAAGGAAGGTTTGGAAACACCAACAGGAGTTTTCTCTTTCTGGTTCTAGGAGTTTCAGTCTGGATGCCAACAAGAAGGGGAGAGGGAGAGCACTGCAATCTCTCCCTCAGCATCTTGGGTTTCCTGAGTTTGCTTGAGAGAGGGCAAAGAGATATAGAAAAAAGAAAAATGGACTGGAGATTAAAAGCTGATTCAGCCCTTTTCCATTGTCCAAAAGACCCAGGGTAAAGGGGATGAGAGATATTTGAAACTGGCTCGATTCCATTTCTTTTGATTTTTCTGAGCAGTATGGTGGGGCAGAAGAGTTCAGGTCTTGGGATCACAAGACCTGGGTTTGAATCCTGGGCTGTTGCTCCAACTGGATGACTTCAGTCAAATCATTTAATCTCTGAATCCCATTGTCCTCCTCTTTGAAATGGGATTCTTAATTATTGATTAAGATTTACAGCATTGTTGTGAAAGAAGTCTTCGCAGAAATTCAAGTCTCCAGAAATGTGATTGAATATTTAACATGAGGTATTGATGAGGTTACAGGGAAATGGAACATCCCATAGGCAAGAAAACTTAGGGCCCAGAGAAGGGAAGTCACAGAAATAAATAAAAATTAGAATTCAAAACCAGGCTCAGGATTATTTCCCTTCCATGATGCTGCCTTCTCAATCATAACAAGGAGATCAGATCAGCCCCAGGGAGTACACAACAAAATAGCAAATGGTATGGTACAGATAATAGGGATTATAGAGAAGGATGGGAATTGGATGGGTTTGTGGAAGAGGCAAGACTCATTGTATTGCTAAATGTTTCCTTATTAGCGTAGCTGTAAATTCTGATGGAAAGACCATTGGATATGGGATCTGGGTTCACATCCTAGTCCTGGCATTTGCCAGCTAAGTAACCATAGGCATCATTCCTGCACTCTGCACCTCAGTTTCCCCACCTGTAAAATAGGGATGATGATCTTTGCCCTATCTGCCTTTTAAGGTAATGATGGAAATGCTTTGTAGGTCACAAAATTCTGCAATGATTTCTCTCTACCCCATCTTTACCTCATCTTCTATACCTCTTTTGGGGTGAGGGATAGCTTCTTAATTTTCTATTGTGATCTTCCCCAAACCTTAGGATAATAAGATCATAGATAACAGAACTTAAAGGGACCTCAGAGGTCATCTAGTCCAACTGCCCTATTTTACATATGAAGAAACTGAGGCCCAAGAGTGTTAAGTGACTTCAGTGGCTTCCCATTATCTATTGGAAAAGTATAGTCTCCTCATTCTGGAATTCAAGGCCCTGTATAATCTGGTGCTTAGTAATCTGATAAGGCAGCTACACAGCAGAGTGTTGAACTTGAAGTAATAAAAATCTGAGTTCGAATTTTGATTCATACACTAGCTGTGTTATTTTGAATAAGATACTCAGGTTCTCTGTGTCTTGGTTTCCTCATCTATAAAATGAAAGTATTAACTTGGTGTTCTCCAAGGTCTTCTTCACTTATGATCCTAGCATTCTTAGCATTTCCTTAATGTATTCCATGTCTTAGACAGACAAATCCATTATTGGAACCCTGTTTCTTCCTGACTTCCCCCATTTCCATACTTTGGCACATTCTTTATACCCCATACTTCAAAGAGACACCACCTCCTCACATCCCCATCTGTTAAAATAACCCCCTTCTATCAAAATCCAACTCAGATACTACTTCCTCCATGAAACCTACCTTAGTCCTTGTCAGCAAAACCCTAGATGAATTCTCTCTCTGTGTCTCTTTGTTTCCCTCTGGGTGTCTCTCTGTCTCTATTTCTCTCTATCTCTGTCTCTGTGTGTGTGTCTCTGTGTCTTTCTCTGTGTCTCCCTCTGTGTCTCTTTGTTTCTGTCTCTATTTCTCTCTATCTCTGTGCGTGTCTTTCTGTGTCTTTCTCTGTGTCGCTATCTGTTTCTCCTCATACTTCTCAAAGTACTTTGATTGGCCTTGATTAATTACTCTCTATCTGTGTCATAAAACTCTAGGGGTTACAAGCCTGATTTGTAAACTTATTAACTGTGTAACCACTGGCAAGTCACCCAAATTTTCTGAGTCTGATTTTCAAAATGAAGGTTATAGTAACTCTTGCCTCATAGGGCTGTTATCAGGATCAAATGAATACAGTAACTATTTCACACATCTTAAAGTGGTATATAAATATGAGGTATTATTATGCTAAGGGAATTTAATAATCAAACCAGAAGGAAAAGAGTGAATTAATAAGAAATAGAGTCTGTGCATAAATAAGGAAGGTCTCTAAATATTTCTGTCCATATACTTCTGTCCATCAGTGACAGTGGAACAAGTGAATTTGGACGCTCACATTATAGTCTCTAATGTAAGGTAAGAAGTAGAAATGGCAATGAGATGGGAAAATTGACTTGATTATCTAAACACAGGATGTGTGTGTGTGTGTGGGGGGGTGTCTATTATGTTGGAGGAGACTCAGTGGTGTGTGACAGGATTGATTCTGAAGATGCCTAAAAGAGGAGAAGGTATCAAACACTTGGGAAAAATCACAGAACTCATTATAACTCCCCACACTGAAGGCAACTAAGAAAATATCCTTCAATCCATATATCTACTTTCCCATCTCTCCAAAATCTTGATGAGAACGATTTAGATATGCATCAAAGGCATCCTTAATGAAGGTATGGAAAGAGAACCACCTGGCTTTCCTTAATGATATTCTACAGTTGACCGCATCTTTCTATTCATACACTTAATCCAAAGGTGCAAAGAATACAAAATCCCACTGCACATGGAATTTTTTTTACTGTAAAAATATGTCTCGACAAACCTTAAAGTCTCTCCCATGCATGTCAAAATCATATGAAAATCCCTAGAAGAAGTAACAGTGAGTATAACTGTTCAGGGACCCTCTGATAATTAATACCAATAATAATCTTTTTTCTCTCCCACCTCACTGGAAAAAAGGAAAATGAAAGCAATTTTTGTAACAAACATGAATAAAATAAAACAAATTCCCTACATGACTATATGCAAAAAAATCTCCACATATGCCTCATTCTTCACCCTAAATATTATTTCTCTGTCATGAATCACTATCAGTTTTTTGTCATCAGTTTTCAAGAATCATGGAAGGTTATTCTATTGATCAGAGTTCTTACAGCTTTCAAATTTGTTTGTCTTTACAGTGTTATTATTATAAAAATATATTACATTATAAAATTATATCAAATTATAAAAATCATTCTTCTGTTCAATTCATTTTTCATCATTTTATAAAAATCTCCAAAGTTGTTTGTTTTTATGTTGATGTTTTGTTCATTCAGTATCAGTTCATATAAGTCTTGAGATGTCTTTTTGAAATCATCTGTTTCCTCTTACAACACAATAACTTTCTGTCACATTCATGTTCCACAGCTTATTGAACCATTCCCCAATTGATGAGCAGTCTTTTAGTTTCCAGTTTTGTTCAATTACAAAAAAAAAAAAAAAAGTTTTGTTGTTGAGTCACGTTCAGTTGTGTCTGACTCTCTGAGACCCCATTTGGGGTTTTCTTAGCAAGGATATTGGAGTGACTTGCTATTTCCTTCTCCAGCTCATTTTACAGATGGGGAAATTGGGGCAAACAGGGTTAAGTGACTTGTCCAGGGTCTCACAACTAGGAAATGTCTGAGGCCAGATTTGAACTCAGGAAGATGAGCCTTCCTGACTCCAGGCCTGGCGCTCTGTGTACTGTGGCACCACCTAGCGCTCAGCATCAGCTCTGTAATAATTGGTTTTTATATAATTATATGTGGGCCCCCTATGCATAGTTTGCAGCAGGATAAGGATGAGATGGTAAGGATGGGTTTAGGTCTGAGCTATTGGAGGGAGGACAAATTGATGGGATTCAGTTCAATTCAACAAGTATTTCTTAAGCACTTATAATCACAAGGCCTTTGGAGATACAAAGACCTAATAAATGTTAGTCCCTGCCCTCCAGGAACTTATGTTCTACTTAGATATTAGATCCAATGAAGTTAAAGATAGATATATAGGTGGTAGGCAGCCAGGTAGGCAGGGAGGTAGATCAGCTATCTTCTTACGCACAGCTCCTCTGGGGCAGGGAATCCATCACTTTTATTTTTTGCATCATTTACATCTAGCGCAGTACCTTGCATAGAACAAATACTTATTTTTTTTTCCTTTTTAAACGTTGAAGAGAACAGAGACATTTTTTAGGATAAAATTTACTTGTCTTTGTCACTGTGAAATTTTTTTCCAAATGTTTGCCTTCCGTTAAAATTTACTTCTTCAGCTTCTATGGACAGTGATGAAAAGCAACCACTTGTTCATGCACAGAGAATAATTACCAGGATCTCCCAAGCACAGTGCCATTGCTGGAAGAGGTTAGGAGAAGTTTCCTAGGAGAGATGGGGTCACCAGAGTTTGGCCTTGAAGGGTCAGTGGCTTCTAACAGGTGGAGACAGGAGGGAAGATATTCAGGGTGGAGAAAGTCTTTTGTGATGGCTCATTCATCAGTTTCTGGTCCCTCCACTTTCTGCTGCACTAATGAGCTACCCTCACATTAGCTCTGACTGGGCTGTTGCTGCTTCAGATTCTTAATGAGCCTTCAGGACTTCATTTACTGTTAAAGCAACATTGGGATTACTCCAGACTCTCTGAGGTGTTTGCAATTAAATGGAATGTTCTACATCAAGTCTGAATGAGTATTAGTTCTATCTGAGAAATGAGAGTTCATGGAATTTGTAGCTGTTAGTGACCTTGAAGACCATCTATTCCATGCCTCTCTCTCTCTCTACAGATGAGGGAAAAAGGGGAGGGAGAAAATAATTTGGAACTCAAAATCTTATAGCCCAAGAAGGATGAATAATGTGCCAAATGTCACACAAGTTTTAAGTAGCAGAGTCAGGATTTGAACCCAGGTCTCTGCTCCCAATCCAGGGCTCTTTACAATATACCCCACAGTTACCCTTGTAAGACTTTGAACCACCTGTCTTCCAATCACCTAGGCTTATACACATATAGTACTATTTGTTTCCTCCTTTTCTCTCACACCCCACACTCATTCAGTGATAAATTCTTGTCTCCAACATCTCTTGCATTGATGGTGCCCCCTCTTAGAGCTAACCCCCAGCTCAAACTTTTGCTCATGAATTGGGTCCACTGAAGATATCACAGAATAATTGTGTTCAAAGGTAACTTGTTTATATACATTCCTAAAACACAGCCCAAGAGCCCCCACTGGTGCCTTTACCTTTAATAATCAACCAGTAGACACAGTTAGCTCAAAATAGATATTATTAGATGACACAGTAAAATAATATTCTTTTTGTAAATCTGGGTCACAGTCTCCCTGAAATATACCCAATGGTAGTGGGAAGGGTAGATACAAACTTAGATGAAGCACATAGATAAGGAACATGACTGAGGCAACTCATGTCTCCAGGACTTCAGGGCCCCAGAGTCCTTTTACTTTTTATATCATCCTCAGAATGTTCCAGGCCCCTGAGTGCTACATATCTGCTGTGTAGATCTCATGGTTGAACTTCGTGGATCTCTTCTTTTCTAGAGCTCAGTTCTCAATGACAAGGACTAATTCCCTCTTGAATCCATAGCTTGGTAGCTCTCTTCTCTGCTTCCAGAGGCCATACTTCTTGAACTTGAAATTCAGCTGTGTGCATGTGTGTGTATGTGTGTGTGTGTGTGTATGTGTGTGTGTCCAGGGAATTTCCTATTTTTTAAAGGCCACTAAGGCATGACCTATCCTTAGACAGCTAATATCTATCTATTCTTTAATTTCATCAAAGAAACTTTTTAAAGGAAAGATAAGCCTGTAGCCATGTCTATACTTTCTTACCTTATTGTTATCTGCCCCTCATTTTCTGTGATTGCATAAACTGGACTCTGCATGTGTGTGTGTCTGTGAGATAAAGAAACTAATTTCTCTCACCCCACACATAAATACACATGTAATCCAATGCTTCACTTATTTTTTTGACCCATACAATCTGAGTGACTTGCCATCACCTATCATGACCCTTGATTTTCTGACTCCACTGTTTGCCCTTATTGTTCCTATATACAAAAGGTTCCCAAAGTGAGTGATGCTGCCCCCTGGGGAGGCACTGGAATGATCCAGGGCAGTAGTAGTAGCCTTGAGTGTGATTAGGGGGTATTGAATAAAAATAAGGAAGTGGTGGAAGTATAAAAAAAGAAGAAAAGAGAAGAAAAATTTTTTAATATTTGTTTTTTTCAGTGTTCTATAATCACTATCATATAACAGATTATTTTTCCCCTTCCTTCCCCCTATGTCCCCTCTCTCTCCTTGAGATAGCATACAATTTTATAAAGGTTCTATATATACATTCCTATTAAATATATTTTCACTATAGTTATGTTGTATAGAAGAATTAAAATGAATGGGAGAAATCATATAACAAACCAAAATGTAAAACAAAACCAAATGATCTGCTATGTTCTGCAACTGAATTCCAAAGTTCTTTAAGAAAAGAAAATTTTGAAAAACCATTCATACATGTTTCATCTGTGGTGTAACAGAGTTAAAGTTGTAGTGATTACATTACTTTCCAAATAAACACAAAAAAAATGCAAGTTATAGCCAATTAACTGTCAAGTCTGACAGGTCTTAACAAGCAAGTGTTGGCAGGTGAGGGTGTTACACGTTGTTGGGAAGTCCAGCATGCCCTGGCAGAAATATGTGCATGTACTGACTTTTACAGTATGATACTATGTATAGTTAAATGATACAATATTGCACCAAAATTTCAATAAAGGAAAAACCTACAAGTTTGTAACAAATTATTAGATTTAAGATGCATCATTACAAAAAAAATTGCAGTTTTTGAAATGATGCAAATATAAAACCATTAAAGGGTTAGAGATTTCTGGGGGGGGGCACTGAACAATTTCTTTTTCAGGGGAGCAGTAGGCCAATTAAATTTGGGAACCTCTAAAGTTCCATATTCCTAATCTCTATATATGGAAATCCTACCCATTCATGCAATCGTGGATCTAAAACTGAAGGAGGTCATGTAGTACAACTTGTCCATTTTAGGTTAAGTAGTTTTTCCCCATTAGGATGAGTTTTTTATGAATAGAAATAGTTTTATTCTTTATACTTGTATCTCCAGTGCCTAGAGCACAGTCTTGTGCTTAAAAAATACTTGTTGATTGATTGTTTGAGGTCACAAGGTAAGAAGGGTGAGAGATGGGATTTGAATCCAGATCTTCTGACTACAGAGTCAATGGTCCCCTATACTTTGCCATTTTTTTCATCAAGCCCTAGCTCTAGAGTCACATTCTCCTTCTTCCCTGCAGAAGTCTTCGCTGACCACCAGCATGACTCACCTCCTCCCTCAGCTAGATGTCATTCCTCTCTCTTCTGTATGCATGGCACTTTGTCTGTATCTCTTAGGTGGAATTTTGTCATTATTACTTGTACTCAGGTCATATCCTACAACTGGGATCATGCCTTCATCTTTTCAGCTCTCATAGTGAGTAGCACACAGCCTTGCACAGAGCAGGATTGTGTGTGTGTGTGTGTGTGTGTGTGTGTGTGTGTGTGTGTGTGTGGTAGTGAAAAGAAAATGTGTCAGGGTTGGAGACAGGAATAACTTGAATCCAATTGAATTATCAACTCTTGCTCCACCTAGCTGTGGGACCCTGGACAACTCACTTAATTGAGTCTATTAAAAACATCATAATATGAGGTAAAAAAATAAAACAAAACAAAAAACCAAAACTGCTCCTGTCTCTATTTCCTCCCCTGCTCACCTCCCCAAAACAGGGTTCTTGCAAGGAAAGTGCTTTATAAAGTTTTAAATGCTACAGAAATTAGATTTAATTGAAGTGAGTTAGACTTGAACAGGTGGTCCATTGGCTTCTTTCTCCTCCCTCCTCCTCATCTCCTGCTGTGCTGGGAAGCTACCTGTGCCTTCTTACAACTGGGCTGTCACTACTTCAGATTCTTGGTAAGCTGGGAGTGCTTTGCTTGCTGTGATGGCAACATTAGGATTGCCTGATTTAATTAAATTAAATTTGCGAGGTTTTTTTTGTGCAATAAAATATGTCTCTTTTATTATTTTTCATGATTTTTGATGACCTCTGAGGAGTGAGAGCCGCATGGTCATCCATTTTGTCTTCTGTAAAATGGCAGCACGCCTCCCAGGTTCAATGTGAGGAAAGTGCTTTATAAGCCAAAACGTACTACAGGAGAGGGAGCTATTACTGTCATAATTGGTTCACCAGTGTCATCCTTTATTACCTTCTGAGGTGTGGAGGAGATGCTGAGCTCTTAAAGATTATACCCAAGAAACATATAGTCTGGTAGGTGGTACTGAGTTTTGAATATAGGCTTAAAGGTAGGCTACTGTTTGAGAACCAGCCTAGGGAATTTGGAGAGGTTTATCACCAGCTTGTCCATAGGGTGACAGCTTTTTCAGCCCAAACGACTCTCATGAAGAATATCTGTTAAAAGTCTGGAGGGGCTGTGATCTACGTGCATGAAGGAAATCCCCACGCTGATGATATACAGATCTTGGAAATATGATTGTGGTGATGATCCCGCAAATATATCTTTGGGGATATTTCTTTAATAATCCCTGTGCTGGACCAGCTTTATACACAAAAATTATAACACAGTGTACGTTTACAGTCAATTTACTGTCAAATATGCTGACTAGGATGATGAAAACACTAATTAGAATGATACTTCTCAATGCATGTCTACAAAGAGGTAAATTTCCAAAGTGACTGTTCATGGTGGGGTAGAAAAGAAGGAAGGAGGGAAGAAAGGAGGGAAAGAAGGAAATAAGGAGGGAGAGAGAAAAGAAGAAAAGAGAAAAGCAAAGAACTAGAGGAGAAGAAGAAGGAAGGAAAAATGGAAGGAAGGAAGGAAGGAAGGAACAAGGGAGGAAGGAAGGAAGGGAAGAAGGAAAAAAGGGAAGGAAAAAGAGAGGGCGGGAGGAATGGAGGGAGGGGAGAAGAAAGGAAGGAAGAAGGGAAAGAGAAAAGCAGGAAAGAAGGACTTCTTAAGTGCTATATTTTGTGACCCCATTTGGGATTTTCTTGAAGATCCTGGAGTGCTCCAGTATTCTCTAGCTCATTTTGCAGATAGAAAACTGAAGCAAACCAAATTATGTGACTTGCCCAGGGTCACACAGCCAGTAAGTTTCTGCAGTTGAATTTGAACTCAGGTCTTCCTCTACCTAGCAGCACTTTGATGTTTTGTTGTTTTTCCTTTGTGTGTTTTTGGTACTTGAAGCTTTACAAAGTACTTTCCTTAATAATTAATTCAATCCCTTTCCTTTCCTTTCCAAGGCCAAGCCAGTGACAAAGTAGCAGAAATGGGATTCAAGTCTAGGACCTCTCACTCCAAAGATGGGGCACTTTTCCACTGTTCCATGTTAGGTATAGATATACATGGACCCTAGCAACCACCAAAGTCTAGACTGCCCAGAACAGTGAAAGATTCTTGACTTAGGAGTCAAGAGACATGGATACCTCTCTCGGTTCTGCCATTGTGAACTTGAACAAATCATACCCCCTCTCTGAGGCCCAAAGTTGTCTTCTGTTAAAGGGAAACATAAAATTGTTATAGAATCATAGACTCTTAGAGATGGTAGAAACTTGATACACCCTCCCAATTCCAGTACAATGTATGAATCTCACATATGCCTTGGAGGACTCACTTCTAACCTCTTTTAATGGACAGACCCAGGACTAGGACTCAAAGACTTGAGATCAGGGCCCAACTCTAACATTTAGGGTCATAGTCTTTGACCACAAAGGATACCAATAATAAGAAGAGAGAACTGAGGATTTCATTTTCAGCAAGTTCAGAACTCAAGGGAAATTTTTCAGTAACTTAAAGGAAATTAGGACATCTAGGTGGTACAATGGGCAGAATGTTTGACCTAGAATCAGGAAGACTCTTCTTTCTGAGTTCAAATCTGACCTCAGACACTTATTAGCTGTGTGACCCTTAACAAATCACTTAACTCTGTTTACCTCAGTTTCCTCATCTATAAAATGAGCTGGAGAAGGAAACAGCAAAATACTCCAGTATCTTTGCCAAGAAAACCCCAAATGGGGTCACAAAGAGATAGGCAAGACTGAAAAATGACTGAAATACAACAACAAAAAGAAAAATTATGAATTTCTACAAGTACCTGATAATAGCAATCCATACACAAAAAAACTGGTCTTTTTCATGGAAGAGAATGTAAAAATACTGAAAGATGCTTCTTCCCTCCATAGGCTAGAGGTTCTTAATGTTTTATTTTTTGCATCAAGGACACTTTCACAAGTGAGTTGAAATCTATGGATCTGTTAGGATAATTTTTAAAAATAAAATCCTAATGGAAGAAAATGTCAAATTTCAGTTAAATGTTAGTGAAAATAAAGATGTATTTTTTCACTCCAAGTTCATAGACCCCATGAAATCCATCAATAGACAACTGATCCCAAATTAAGAATCCTTGTTCTAGATTATTGGAGAGAATGAAATGTTCCTTAAAGAATTTGGAATAGAAAAGAGCTTCCTTGTCCGTGACTGCTAATTTAGTAATAGAATAAACAACATGTACACATATAAGTCATCTCTAATAATGTCACAGAAAGTCCAAAATGTAATCACAAAGTTTAAAGGAGGCACAAGGAGTTTTCCTAGTTTATCAACCACAATAGGTGGATAAATTCCTTCATCAGTCTAAGAGGATTATAAGATCTTGGCCCTTGGATGAAGGCACCTGAGGCCACAAAGAAACTATCTTGCGATTGACTGAGAGAATTTATCATACCCATTAGCCCTATACCTAAAAGAAATAAGCTGTTTCAAAGTTAAAGAGTTTAAATTCAAGTTTTAGAGGCATTTGTGGAAGAACCCTTGTGCCTCTCCTCTGCCCCACCTACCATATAGAATGTGTTGTTAGAGCTGCTGGAGAGGTAGAAGCCAGTACATCCATCTTAGAGTAGAGACACACATCAGAGAACTGAGATAGATACAGAGAGAGTTACTTGGGGAAGGAAGTAGTTTTAAGGGGCATGACTGTTTGCAGCAGAGAAGAGAGCCAGCTATGGAGCCAAGAAAGGAGCAGAACCTGGGAGCCAGCTTAGGGCCCCACCAAGAAGAGAATCTGTATTCAGAGAGAATTGCATATGGATGCTATGAAGGAAGACAGGACTTCCAATTCCTGCAGTCCCAGGAATAATGAATTATTTTTGTCATGTATGCCTTACTACCACTGCATTCTAAGTCTGAGCTCATTCTATCTATAGACATTGTGTGTGTATTTGAGGGGAAATGATCCCCAGGGTCATGGGAGAATATTTTGTACCAACTGTTCTTATTACAATATTTTAGTAAATGCCTTTACTAAGAGCTCATTAATGCCACTAAGTGACCTAGTGGATAAAGCACGGGGCCTGGAGTCAGAAAGACCCATGTTCAAATTCGACATTAGAGATTCATTAGCTGTGTGACCCTTGGCAAGTCACTTAAACTCTCTTTGCCTTAATCCACTGGAGAAGGAAATGGCAAGCCATTTCAGTGTCTTTGCCAAGAAAACTCCATAGACACTATAATCCATGAGGTCATGAAGAGCTGGACATGAACAACAAGAGCTAATTAGCCCTACTTGTTGATTGCTAATGGGAAGAACACTAATGGGGGCTCATTGGCTATCATGTTAGGAGTTAAGACCCACAGGGTTACTCCTAGGGACTGGAGGTAGTAGCCACCTCCTGGGGCCCTAACCTATTAGTGCAAATAGTATTTAGAGCGTATCTTAGAGGTAGAATTACAAGTAGAAAACATGAAAAAAAAATAGAAAAAGGGGAAAGAAAGAAGAGAAGAAGAATCCTAATCTGTGCAATGAGACAGGAAGATGGAAGACTCAATCAATCAGCAGTTTTTTTCTATATTCTTGCTACGTGCTGAGGGCCATACTAGGCATGAAAGATACAAAGACAAAGTGATGCCGTCCTTACTCTCAAGAAGGTTAGATTTGGTTGGGAAAATGAGAAATATGCATATAAATAGAAATAAAATGATACCAAGTAAACATAGGATAATTTAGTGGGTCACAACACCCACAACCGGGTTATCAGAAAAAGCTCTACTAGAGGAGCTAGTGTTTGAACTGAACTTCGAAAGAATCCAAAGTTTCTAAGAGGCAGAGCTAAGGAAGGAGCCCATTCCCGATGAAGAAAGGGAGAAAGATCCGTTTGGAAGGACGCAGTGAACGTTGGGAGCTTTGTAATCAGGATGAGGCTTTTCTCGTAGACTACAGAGCTGACTGCTGAGAAGGAAGTAGTCTGTTTTGCTCTAAGAAATGGCAATGTAGTTTGTACAGGAGAAAGGTCATCCTGAAATGATCAAAGAAAGAAAAAAGGAGTGGTACTTGGTGATTCCCCGCTGAGGGGTAATGAGGGAGCCATATGTCAATCTGGTGGCAAACAATAGAGAGGTCTGCTCTCTTCCCAGGATGTCTAGGATGAAGCAGAACCTTCCAAGAGTTTCCAAACCTGATGATCCTGACTCACTCCTGACATTCACATAGGGAGAAATGACCCTGACGGAAGGAACTAGAAAGCATCGTTAGGGTCGATTAAGTTTGGGGAAAGAAATGAAGAACTTGGGATGTAGCTAGTTTTATCTTTGCAGCTAACTGAGGCAAGGGCTTTAGAAGGAAAAGGCCAAAATGAATTGAAAAACTTTTTAAGAAGATAGTGTCTGAGACTTGCATGTGAATTTCTGGACTGTGGCTTAAAGAAATGGTGTCCACAGTGACCCCAAGTAGTAGATAAGATGATCCATAGGGGATTGGGAAAAATACTAGAAATAAAGAGAGCAGCACAGCATTGTCATCACCACTCACCACTCCTCTTTTTCTCTGTAACTGCTGCTTGTCTTTGTTGCTCTGTTTCCCTGCCTAGCCAAGGATAGGCTACTAGCTGTGCTCCATCACACATTGTCAGTCACAGGGAGGTAGGCAATCATTGCCAGGCCTTGATCTCTTGTGCAGAAATAATATACACCTTATACTTCCTTTGGACTCTGCTCTTCATGCAAGAAGGAGCAAAGTCCTAGCTGTCCTCCCTCGCTCTTTTCCCTACCCCTGGAAGAATAAGGAAGGCTCCTATAAGGGGGAGATGTAGCAAGGAAAGCCTTGGAACCTCAGTGGGGGGAAAGCAAGAAATAGAGGCCAGTAGGAGGTGCAAGGCTCCAGAGTCTGATGCTGCCAGTGGGCTTGGAGCTCCAACAGTGAACATAGAATTCTCTCTCCACTGAAGTTCCATCACCAAAACCATCTACCCCATCAGACAGGTTGTATAAACTCATCAGACAGATTGGAAGTAAGAGCAGAAGGCCAGGAACCACCTAGAAATCTTGGCCCATTTGGGTCACTTGGCAGACCCTTCTTCCCATCTGGAAGTTATCCTCTGGACCATGCCACATCCCCAGGCCCAGTCGGGGAAGATGGAAATTTTCGATTTGAATTTCAGTAATCACCTGAACTCTGAGATTCTCTGATTACATAACTGGTGGAAGGGACTGAAAATAAGTATTGTGATTTCGTAATCACAGCCAATGAGGTCCCTGTGCTATCGGGGGCCACATATCTTTGTGAAGGATCTTTTTTCAGCCAGGGCAGCCTGATTCAAAGCAAATATTGAAATAAACTTAACTTGCAACCTGTCCTTCAAATCACTGTATCACAAAGGTTTGAAACAACATTTCTGAAAATAATAAAGCTAATTTAATCACACTGCTCTCCCTAAAAATAACCACACACACACATTTTTATTTTTAGTGAGAGCAACAGTTTTTGTACTGTAAATAAATAAAATTATTTTAATCATTTCGTGTCTGTGTTCATTCTTTCTAAATTTATTTTGTGAGTACATTTTACAACGTACATGATACATTACTACAGCAATACTTCATGCCATTTGTAAATAACCACACCTAAGGGACATGGGCTCAAAAAAACCCCAGAACTATCACTGGTAGGAATGTGTAAGGAAGAAATAGTTTGGGCACCCCAGGTTTAAAATATATTCCTGATGAACTCTTTGCCAAGGGAAAAAAGTACCAAATGAGGGCAGATGCTCACACACACACACAATCTGGAGACTAAAAACCTGGAGACTAAACTAGCAAGGTCAGGAATGCCATTTAACTAGATCATTTCTTTTTGACCACCCAGAATGGTTTCAATAAGGTTTGTTGTTTATAAATGTATATACATACATATATACAGACGCATGTATATGTGTGTATATATCTCTACATCTATCTACACAATACATAAATACATATAAACATATATAGATGCATATTATGTATGTATATATCTACTTATACATTCAAATATGCATATAGATGACAGGGATTTTCAGAATCTGATCAAAAGAATTATAAATTTTAAAAAAGTGGGAAGAAAATTGCCTTGCTATTTTCCTTTTTTTTTCTTTCTTGTGGCTTTTCCCTTTCAATCTGATTCTTCTTTCACAACATGACTAATGTGGAAATATGTTTAATATGATTGTACATAGCCTATATCAGACTGCTTGCCATCTAGTGGAGGGGAAAGAGGAGGGAAAAAATAATTTGGAACTCAAAATCTTATAAAAGTCAACGTTGAAAAACTATTTTTACATGGAATTGGAAAAAATAAAATACTATTAAATGAGGGGGAAAAAGAAGGAAATTACCCAGCTCTATTTATTTATCATATCAGATGCCATAGTGAGGTAGCAGGGACAACCCAGGATTCCATTAAAGTCAATCAGTAATTCACAAGAAACACTGTCAGAGAAGAGTCAGTAACAAAATCTATAGCACTGGATTTATGCATACATTTGTCTTTGAGTCGTTTTAGTTATGACCAACTCTCCATGAAGAGGGAGCCCTGTGTCAGTCTGATGTGAACAACAGAGAGGTATGCTCTCTTCCCAGGGTGTCTGGGATGAAACAGAACCTTCCAAGAGTTTCTAAACTCCATTTGGGGTTTTCTTGGCAAAGATGCTAGAGAGGTTTGCCATTTCCTTCTTGAACTCATTTTACAGATTAGGAAACCAAGGCAAACAGGATTAAATGACTTGCCCAGTGTCACACAGCTAGGAAGTGTGTCTCAGATCCTCCCAACTCCAGGCTTGACACTCTCTATCCACTGTGCCACTTATGTAGCTTTCCCTGAAAATAATCTATCTACTCCTTCAATCCTTGTAGTATGTTGTCTGGTTGTCAGTTTTGCTCTTCCCACATAGCTGCCCACATGTATACATGCAAAGAAGCATAAATACATACAAATACACATACATTTATAAAAGTGCACAAAACATGAGTGATAAGGTAAACTGGATGCCAGAAGGTACATTTGACCTTGAAGATGTCATTGAGATTTAATGGGATATGCCTTATGATTGGAATTTGGCTTTGAAAGGATTTCTTTATTGGAAAAGAAGAAGTAGTGAGGTGCCATTCTGTATGAAGAAGGTATACCTATGTAAGGAAATTCAGATCCACTTGGTGAAACATTGTGGAAGGAACCTTTGAGCGCGAGTCAATAGTGGGAGAATTAGAATTACTCCTCTAAAGGGAGTATGTTATAGGATAACTAGGCAGAAGGAGGGAATTGATGCTGAGTTTAGAAAATCAATGAAAAATCTTGGTATAGAACAGGGGTTCTTCACTGTTTTATTCTATGGGTCCTCGACTCTTTTGGCTGTCTGCTAAAGATCCAATCTGTAAATACTTTTAAATACATAAAATGGCAAAGGAAACCAATTATATTGAAAATATACAATCAACTAAATATGTTTGCTTTTTTTTTTTAGCTCAAGGACCTCAAGTCAAGAACCACTGGAAAGGAGTGATTTAATTGTTATAGTGAGTGAAGATGATGATGACGATGATGATGATGATAACAGCAACTTGCATTTATATGGTGCAGTGGATAGAGCACCAGTGCAGGAGTCAGGAGGACCTGAGCTCAAGTCTCACCTCAGACACTTGACACTCGCTAGTTGTGTGACCTTGGGCAAGTCACTTAACCCCAATTGCCTCATGCTGGGCCATCTCCAGTCATCCTGATGAATATCTGATCACTGGATTCAGATGGCTCTGGAGGGGAAGTGAGGCTGGTGACTTGCACAGCTCTTCCTCACTCAAAACAAAGTCAAGTGCAAATCATGTCATTATTTCTGTGATGGCATGGTCTTCTTTGGCAGTGAAGGATGAACACACACACACACACACACACACACACACACACACTGTGTGTCAGGCTGTGCTTTACAAACATTAACTCATTTTATGCTCAGAGCAGCCCTGGGAGGTACATGTCATTTATTATGATCTCCGTTTTACAACTGATGAAACTGAGGCAGGCAGAGGTTAAGAGTCTTGCCCAGGATCACATAATAACTTTTTAAGGTAGGATTTGAACTCAGGTCTTTCTGACTCCAGGCCCAGCACCTTGATCTACAAAATCTTCTATAATTTTCACTCTACCCAAAGCAGAGCAATCAAGAAATTGTTGATTTATACGAATGATCATTTAATATTTTAAAAAGTGGAGCAAGAGACTTTTAACATGGGGTTAAAACATTAAATAAATTAGATGATGTTAAAAAAATCTAGCTGCTCTCAATTGTTTCAAGTTACCTGGTTCAGACAAATTATATTCTGTAATTCTAAAAAAAATTGGCAGACAGTTTTTGAGGCACTGCCTGTGATCTCTGAAAAAGTGGAGAATAAAGGAGGTGTTGCAGACCTGGAGACAGACAAATGTTATGCCAGTTTTTGAGAAAGAGAAGAGGATCAGATCTTGAAATTGTAGGCCAGTATACTTGACTTCAAATTTTGGCAGAATTCTAAAACACATTGCCTAAGATATAATTACTTAGCATTTAGAAAGGAAATCAGTTCGATTCAACATATCTTCATCCAGAACAGGTCAAATTAAGCTAACTTTGTTTCCCTTTTTTGACAGGATTAATAGGCTAATAGGTTAGGAAAATGTCAAAGACATAGCCTACTTATATTTCAGTCAGGCATTTGATAAAGTCTCTTCCTATCATTCTAGACAATACAGTAAGGCATGGGCTAGACAATAGTATAATTAGGTAGATTCAGAAATGGTTGAATGGCCAGGTCCAACAAATAGCCATTAGTGGATCAATTTCAACCTGGAGGGAAGTCTCTAGTCTTGTGCCCCAGGGACCAATCCTAGGCCTTGTGATATTGAATAATTTTCCCACAGACTTGAATGAAGTGTAGTGAGTACAGGTATCAAATGTGTAGCTGACAAAGCTGGGAAGAGTAACTAATACCCTGGATGACAAATTTAGAGTCCAATAATGCCTTGAAAGGCTAGAAAAAATAGGCCAAGTCTAATAAGATGAACACCCAAATTCCCTTCTGAAGTATAATCTCATCCATGATTCCTCCACAGGGACAGATTGCAACTAATCAATGTCTACTCAGCCTGAGTGTCCCATGTGTGTATTCTCCCATAAATTCCCCATAGCAAAGATGAAATCGAATAGTAATACATGTGAAGGTCATAAGGCTGGATTAAAAAATATCTCTGGCCCTAGAGAGGCCATATATGATATACTGTGTTCAAATCATTATGTGGGCCACCTCTTCAAGAAGGGCATTAGCAAATGGGAGTGTGTCCACAAGAAGGCAATGAGTATAAAGGCATTCTTAATCTTTTTGTGTCCTGGATCCTTTTGGAAGTCTTGTCTGGACCCTTTCTCAGAATACTGTCTTTAAGTGCATAAAATAAAATGCATAAGATTACAAAGGAAACCAGTCATATTAAGATACAATTATCAATGTATTCTGAACAGAGAAAGAACAAATTTATATACCCCAAATCAGGAAGGTCTTACTTGATGGGTCTAGAGAACATGCAACATAAGCTTTAATAGAATGAGTTGGAGAGTTTTACCACAGGGGTAAAAAAAAAGACTCCAAGGAAACATGATGCCTGTCAAATATTTGAAATGCTTTATTAATGTAGAAGGGGTTTTATTTATCCCATAGGGATAAGTAGAAGAAATAGTCTGAGAGACAGATTTTGGTACAAACCAAGGACTAAATTCCTAAGAGAATTTTCCATAGATGGAGTGAGCTACTTTATAAGGTAGTGAGGTCTCCATCACTGAAAATCTTGAGCATAGATGAGCCCTTGTTGGGCTGTTACAGAGAGATTCTGGTTTAGTTATGAATAGGATTAGCTGGCCTCTGATGCACCTGTCAATTCTGAGATTCTGCGACTTATCTCATTTGCTCCTTAGAATAAACTATGTCAGGTAGGTAGTGTAATATTATTCTCTCATTTTACAGGAGAGAAAATTGAGGTCAAGAGAGGGGAAATACAGGATTACATAACTAGGGGCAGAGCCAGCATTCGGACTCCATTTTCAGGTTTGAAGTCTAGCCTCTTTTCATTACATTACCTTGCCTCTGGTCTTTATGTACTGGGCAATTTTAATGACACATGACATTAGGAGATACTGTCCCTATAAATGGAGTCTCTGATTTGTAAAAGGCCATTATTTCCCTATATACTCAGATTTTGAAGTAAACACAAAATGAACTTAAATTCTTATCATACACTTGGGAACTGGGGAAAATAAGACTGGGGTTTTTCTTTTTGCCTTGTTTCATTAACACTAATGAAATCATAACAAATACAGTCACGTGGGCATGTGGAAATAGTATATAAATTCTGGGACATAATCGTGATGCTGAACACTAGGACACTTTAAAGACACTACCCCTCAAATAGCCCACTTAGAATTTTCTCCTCGCCCTTCAGTCTCATAGTATATCTACACACCCCAGAATTCTTTCTAGGTTCTACTGAGTACAATGTTCCTATTCTAGAGTGATGGGCTTGCCCAACTTAGAATCGTAAGACTTCTAGCTGAGCAGACCATAGAGATGGTATAGTCTAACCACCTCATTTTATATGTGTGTTTGTCCTTTGCTGCTGAAGAAGACCATGCCATCACAGAAATAACGACATGACTTGTACTTGACTTTGTTTTGAGTGAGGGAGGGCTGTGCAGATCACCAACCTCACTTCTCCTCCAGAGCCATCTAAATCCAGTGACCAGATATTTATCAGGATGACTGGAGATGACCCAGGATGAGGCAATTGGGGTTAAGTGACTTGCCCAAGGTCACAGAGCTAGTGAGTGTCTGAGGTGAGATTTCATATAAAGATAGGCTGAAACCCAGAGAGGAAGTACATATCTATGGTCACATAGAAAGTAACAGTAGAGGGCATGAGTATAGGGCTATTGATGGTACTATAGAGGGAAAATAGAAACAAAACAAAACTGAATTTGGAGTCAAGAAATTTGGATTCTAATTCTAGCAATTCCACTTCTTATATCTCTCTCTGTCTTTACTAAAGCCCGTTTTGATAGATAGTGCAAGAACTATTCTTTTTATATGACAGAAGAAAAAGTCGAAGTTCAACAGGGGAAGTGAATTGTCTAAATCAAACAGTGAATGAATGGCCAAGTTAATACTGTTCCTCTGATCTCCCAACTCCCAGCACTGGACTTCTTCCCCTATAGCAACTGCCCTAGGGTTCTGAATACAAAAGTGGGGTAGAGATGAAGCAGGTCATTATTACATGCCCAGATGCAACCCCATCCCTCTACTTTCTGACCATAAACTCCTTGAGGGAAGGGACTGCCTCATAATTTCCTTTGCCCCTCCCCCAGATCCTACCATGGGGCTTTACATAAGCTTAATACCTATAGGAAAAATATGTATAGGGTCTGATTCAACAATGGTAAGCCTCCAGATATCTTGATAGCATTTTGAAGCTGATGACTCCAGAATTTCATTGGGCAATTCCCAAGAATCCAAAACCTTGTTTACTGTGAAAAGAGCTTAATAAAAGACAATCAGAGCCTCATCTGGTCCCAGGGTTTTTTGCCTATTTGTTTTAAATCTCTGAGAATACAAATGAAAGCTGCTTTAAGCAAACTTGATGGAGAATTTTTGGTTTTATGGAACAGAGACTTTAAATGTGTGTGCATGTGTGCCTGTGCATCACATATTAGTTGTTCAATCTGACAAAGACTCTGCTTTCTAAAACATTTACCCTTGACCACGCCAATCTAAGATGAAATGCAATAGAAGTAAATGTAAAATCCTAAATATTGGTCCAATAAATCAATTAGAAAAGTATAGATAGATTAGGATGCAATTTGTACAAGAATAACCTGTGTGTTTTATTGAATTGTACCCTCTGTAGGGGTGAGCCAGACCCATATAACAAGACAGCCAGATTGAAAAAAATAAGGTTGCATTCATGGAAACATAGATCTCAAAGATGAAAGGGTACTTCAGAGGGCAACTAGTCCAACCCATATTTGAATGGGAATCTCTATTATAACATCCTGAAAAGTGGTTAACCACCTTCTACTAGGAGGCATTCTCTTTTTAAGTTCTCACAAGTTACCCCTTTAATAATAATGGCTATTTTTATCCATGGGGCAGCTAGGTGGCACAGTAGATGGAGTACAGGGCCTGGAGTCAAGAAGACCTGAATTGAAATCTGTCCTCAGACACTTGCTAGTTGTGTGACCCTGGGTGAGTCACTTAACTCTGTTTGCCTCAGTTTCCTTATTTGTAAAATTAGCTGAAAAAAGACATGGCAAACCACTCCAGTAACTTTGCCAAGAAAACCCCAAGTGGAGTCACAAAGAATCAGACATGACTGAAACAACTAGAAATATCAACAATTATTTTCCCTAGGAAGCAAAGTCATCCTCACCCATCTAAAGTATGAATGATCTACTCATCTCCCCTTTTTGAAAATTGGAACATCCTTTGGAACCTCTCCCACTGTCCATGATCTTTCAAAAATCATTGGCAGTAGCTTAGCAATTATGCCTACCAGTTCTTTGTGGGATGGAGTCCAACTCATTAAGGACAGTTGATGATCTCTTACCATCTTCCCACTTACATTAGATTTTAATTCTCCATTCACCCTTTCTGTTCTCTCCTTCCCTACTGCAGGATCATTATCTCTGATAGAGAAAACAAAAGCAGCATGGAGGTTGGGTAGTTCTGTCTTCCTCACATCCTCTGTTATCACTATTTCATTCAGCCATCACTATAAAATTGTCCTAGTCTTTTCTATTCTGGCCAGATCTCATCTGGAGTTTGGTGTTTAGTTCCATGTGCTACATTTTGTTAAGACAAATGAGTGGTATCCAGAAGAAGTCGACCAACATAGTGAGAGGATTACAATCTATAGCAGAAGAGGATGAGAATATTTATTCTGGAGAAGAGAATAGTATAGATAGGCATAGTAGACAAGATAACTGTCTTCATCTTTCTAAGGAGGCATCATAAGAGACATCATACTTGTTCTTGGATCTAAGGGGCAGAACAAGGAGCAGTGTCTAGAAGTCAGCTCAAGGGAAGAAAGACCTAACAATTGGAGATATCTAAGAGTGTGATGGGCCCTCTTGAGAAATAATGAGTTGCCTGTCATTGGGGGCAGGAGAGAGGCGTGTGGTTCAAGATGAGGCTGCCTGACCATGTTGGAGGATGTTGGATGTTATAGGGGGGATTCTTATTCAAGTAGGAGTCAGATTAGGTGCTGAGACACCCTTCTAGATATAGTAGTCAGTGGCTCTATGGTTTCATGACTAAGGGCTGATAGCCCACATTTCTACAGCCGTATGATGCTGCTAAATAATGAAACCTGTTATAACTAAATCATTATTCTAGTTACAAAGCCTGGATTTACACACACCATTTTGGGAAGACTCATGTAACACTCCCTGCCTAATAGAGGTTGTAATGAGAAAGCTATTTTGCAGACTTTAAAGCACAATATATTTGGGGGCTTTTATTGACATTAAGTGAGGGGAGGAGAGGAAGCTGTGACATGAAGAGCTAATGAGGCAGCTTTCGAATGGGATTCTCTGCTTTGTGATGAAATGCAATTTGAGGAAGGTAGGCTTATAGCAGAGATACAACCATAGCAGGTCCCCCTTTTACTCTCTTGGCTTGTGTTCCTTTCTATGAAGTGAGAACTCTGTCTAGGGTTGGAAGCAAAGATTCCATGTGTGTATGAAGTTAGATAAATGGGAATGGCTCTTATTATTATCTGCATGACTTGGGGCAAGTTTCTACCTGCTTTTTCCTTCCATAAAATTAAAGGGTTGCATTTTTAAGGGGGCAGAGATCTCTAAATGATCTCTCAGCTTTTTTCTGGGTCCAACAGGTAGCTAGGTAGCATAGTGAATGGTGGATTGGTCCTAGAGTCAGAAAGAACAGAATTTGAATATGCCTTACTAGCTGTATGATCCTGGGCAATTCTCTTAACCTGTTTGTTTCTGTTTTCTTATGTGTAACATGGTGATAGTAACATCTGCCTTATAGCATTATTGTGAGAAGCAAATGAGGGAACATATGTAAAGTGCTTTGTAAGCCTTAAAATGCTATATAGATGTTGGTTATTATGATCCTACAGGTTAGATATTATTCACATAGGAACATCTCCCATGAGAAAGCCCTCCACCGGTACAGGTTACAAACCATGTATGATTTAGCAGATAAAGGTTTGGGAGTTGCCTGATACGCACAGAGGTTGTGACCTGCTCAGGATCACATCAAAATATCAGAGGCAGGCTCTGAACCCAGATGGTGCTGAGTTTGTGCCCCGCACTCTACCCACTGTACCACATTGTCTTCTTCGTGACCTTCTGCTTCAAAAAGCATTGTATCTCCATACCACATATTTGAGGTTTAGTAGGAAATAACCATTTTACTTCCCACAGTTCAAACAAGATCAGTTGGAATCACATGCTGGTAAATCCAATGGAAGTTATTAACGTGTCCAACTCTCTGACATTTCCAGGGAAAAAGTTTCTCTAAAAATAACCCTCCAGCACCATATGTTCCTTCAAAGCTGTGATCACTACCACTACATTCCACAGACTTCTATGCCTTCCTCCCTCCCCACACCAATTAAAATGTTGGACCTTTTATCAAATGCACACACGTTGTCTAAGTTCTCTCATAGCATGTGAGCCGGGAGATCTGGACTGGCTGTCTACCTCATTTACCACTTGTTGTATATCATTCCTAGTTATTGACCCGTGTTGAGCCTTTACTTATTGATCTATAAATTTCACTTAATCTTCCTGTCACTTAAAATGGGGCTCATAATAGCATCTACTCCCAGGGCTGTTGTGAGGTGCAAATGAGACAGTATTTGTAAAGTGAGGTCACAGTGCCTGGCATATATAGACACAATAAAGCCTTCCCTCCTTCCTTCCTTCCTTCCCTCCTTCCTTCCTTCCTTCCCTCCTTCCTTCCTTCCTTCCTTCCTTTCTTCCTTCCTTCCTTCCTTCCTTCCTTCTTTCCTTCCTTCCTTCCTTCCTTCCTTCCTTCCTTCCTTCCTTCCTTCCTTCCTTCCTTCCTTCCTTCCTTCCTTCTTTCCTTCCTTCCTTCCTTCCCTCCCTCCCTCCCTCCCTCCCTCCCTCCTTCCTTCCTTCCCTCCTTCCTTCCTTCCTTCCTTCCTTCCTCCCTTCCCTCCTTCCGTCCTTCCTTCCTTCCTTCCTCCCTTCCCTCCTTCCTTCCTTCCTTCCTTCCTTCTTTCCTTCCTTCCTTCCTTCCCTCCCTCCCTCCCTCCTTCCGTCCTTCCTTCCTTCCTTCCTTCCTTCCTTCCTTCCTTCCTTCCTTCCTTCCTTCCTTCCTTCCTAAAATTGGGGCTAACAGGATTCTTGGAAGAACAAAATGAAATAATCAATGTGAAAGAAAGTACTTTGTAAATTGTGGTACTAATCATTAGCATCCATAGAGCACTTCAAGGTTTGCAGACTGCTTTACATCATTTGATTCTCACAACAACCCTACCTCGTAACTGTCATTATTATTCCCATTTTACAGGTGAGGAAACTGAGGCAGAAAAAGGTTAAGTGATATCTGAGGCAGAGCTTAACTCAGTCCTTTCTGACTCCAAGTCCAGTTCTTTGTCCACTATGTCACCTGATTGCCTTTATTAATAGTTTTAAATATAATACTATATTAATAATACTACTACTGAGTAATATGATACAAATATGGTACCAATATACTAAAACTAAGTAATGTAATACTATACTGATACTAAGATCGAGTAATGTGATACTAATGAAATACTAATAATGCACAGGTTCTCCATTAGTGTGTTCCTTTGCTTTCTCATTGTCTCACGCAGGTTAGCCTGAATTCTTTAGATTCTAACAGTGGAATACAAGCTCTGGTAGGTCCAATCAAGAGGAGAGGCTTGTCATGGTGTGGCCGTCTAATTACCTGGAGATATTCAAGTGAGGGCTATATAAGTGGATTCCCTTTCTAGTAAGCAGCCAACAAGCATTTATTAAGCATCTACTATGTGCTAGGATTCCAACTTTGAGATTCTATTTTTTTGTATGAGTAACTGTAAAGTGATAAATCCTCTTTACCTGCATTATTGTTGATGATGATAATGAAGATGATAATGATGATGCCAAGGGATATTATAGCTGAATACAATATAGCTCAGTGGAATTTAACCTGCTCCAAGATCGTATCTTCTGGTCAACAAATCACAGTTAGAATATCCTTGAATACTCTAGTCCAACTAATGGAAAGTACAGGGTACAGGAATCCCCTCTATGCCACCCCAGACATATAGTTTACTCAGTCTGTATTGGAAGATCTCCACTGATGAAGAATCTGGTACCTCAGTGGGCAGGCCCTCCCACCTTGGGATTGTTCTGATTGTTAGGAAGATTTTTCTTATGTCCAGATAATATCTGCCTCTCTGTAACTTCCAGCTGTCACTCCTTGTTCTGACTCTTCTCTGACTCTTGAGTTAGAGAAGAAAAGGCTAATCTTCTCTTTTATGTTAATCCTTTTCTAAATCGTTCCTACTCTGTGCTCAGCTTGTATCACCAATTCCTTCTGTTTTTTGTCTCCTCTACTATATTGTAAACTCCTTTAGAGACTGTATACCTTACTAATTATTATTTTTCAAAGTATCAGTGATTTCCTCAGTGTAAGCACTTGCCAATAAGACAAGAAAGATCAATAAATAGTTTCAGTATAGCCCAGGTATCTTTTCATGGCCAAAAAACCCCATACTATGCAGACATTTTAGAATGACCGATAGAGAGCCCAAGGAAAGTACCTGTATCAGATTATGCTTCCTTCTCCCCTTTCCTCCTGTTCAGATCCTTGCTATCCTCCCAAGTCTAGCTCAAACTCCACTTCTTACTCCACTTACTTTTGGTTCTTCCCTTCCCATGTCAGCCTATTATGATTTCCTCTTTCTCGGTCTGCTACAGAGCTTTGGAGCTGTGGGGGCTACGAAGATAAATGAGACACAATCATCCAGGAAGTACAGTTCTGTAGAACATGATGCCTTCCATCCTTCCAAAAGCAATACTGAACTCCTAGTTCCATGAAGCTGGATCATTGGCCATTGTTGCTGCCCAAACTATTTTTAAGGCAAGACTGTAAGTACTAAAAACTATTCAAAGAATCTTTCAAGAGGAATAATTGTGAAGATAAAATAATTCTACCTGTAGTTCAAATGGTTACTTGTCTGTCCAAATATTTTAACTTATTTTCTAATCATTGGCAGTTACCCTCTCAAGTCGAAAGATTAAATATGAAACTTCAGTGTATAGTTCATTTATCTCTGTTTCAGTACAGAGACCACTCATTTACCTTGAATTTGTCATAGAAGGTGCTCAGTCGTTCATTCATTTGTTCTTTCAATACATGTTTATTAATAAACCTACTCATGCTCAGAGTTCAGAAGATACAGTTTGCATAACACGCACTCCTGCTCCTGAGTGACTGAAAGTTACTTCTTTAAACACCAAAATCTTTTTCACTTTATGCACTTTGGATGGAAATTTTTCTAAAATGCATCACACATTTCCTCTCTGCACCCCTCCTTAAACAGAGCCCAGAGAGCATCACTTAACTTTTTCTTATTGACTCATGGTCATAATTATAAAGATCAGTTATTCCGCTGGGCTGTGAGACACTGAAGCTCTTAGGACTATTGAAGTGATTCTGGCTGTTTGCCCTTATACAGAATGGCCCCAGGCTTTTAGAGTTCTTGTCTCTGCTTTTTAGGTTTCCTGTCTCCCTCCCCCACTCTCAGGCTTTCAGTTTGTTATAGCCTTTCTGGCTCTAGCCATTGCCATACTTCAATATTTCTGTTTCAGTCTCATGTTTGAACTGAGAAACTAGGTACCCAAGTCTGTTAGAAGTGTGTATAAATTAAGAATCAATAGGCTGTGATTTAAGGGCTTATATAAAGTACATGAATTTTAATGTGTAGACTCTGTGTCCCCAAATCCTGCCTGCAGAGAGCCTTGTCTCCCTTCCTTTCTAATTCAGGAATCTTTTCTAAATAGATGAACCTACTGGAGAAATGACCTCTGAACAATAAAGATGTGAATATACTGTACTTGCTTTTTTTTTCACCAGGGGAAGGAATATGGTAAAAAAAAAAAAAAAAAAAAGCATTTATTAAGTTACTCCTATGTGCCCAGCTCAATACTTAGTGCTGATTCTTAAAAGGAGAGATTTCTTCCAATTGCAGTGTCAATGATAATGCAAGATACATAAGGCAACATTTGCTGTGCTAATGGAAAATACGATTTGCATACCAGGAATGAAAGCCAAGTTTTCCCCTGGGCTTCAGTCTGTCAGTGAACACTTGAATATCCATTTCAGAGGATTGAGCAAAGTATTGAGGGAAGAAAATGGATTTATTGGAGCTTGTATGTAGACAATAGAATACTCATGAAGGTAAGAGTGGGGGAAGGACCTTAGAACATGGAGTGTACAGAATTTTAGAGCTAGGAAGAACCTTTGGAGTCTAGAACAAGGAATGCCATATCTGGAAAGGCTGTTAGAACATAGGACCTATGACTGATCTAAAAGAGGTTTTTCAGATGAAAGGCTTTCTGATAAGTGAAGGCAGATTCTACGTTTCTCCTAAGTCTTCTCTTCAGCAAAAATGTCCTCAGTCCTTGTTGTCATTCAGTCATTTCAGTTACGTCTGACTTTTCATGACTCTATTAGGGTTTTTCTTAGCAAAGATGTTGTGGTGGTTTATCATTTCCTTCTCTAGCTCATTTTGCAGATGAAGAAACTAAGGCAAACTGGGTTCAGTGATTTGCCCAGGGTTACCCAGGCTGAGGCCACATTTGAACTCAGGTCTTCCTGACTCCAGGCTCAGTGCTCTGTCAACTACCTCACCTAACTACCTTGCCCCTAACCCATTTAACCAATCCTAATATTATAAACTTACAAGTCTCTCTCTGTTTTGATTTCCCCAAGTCCCTGGATATACTCTTACATGAGAGATATATTCTTGATGTCCTAGAAATCATACCAGTTAGGTGACCACTTAATTAGCCTATGCATAAGGTTAGCTTTATCCACTGGTTTGGAGTTCATGATACTACCTTTCTCTCGAACAGGGTAAATGATCAGATGACAAATCTGTCCCCGTAGAAAGAAAGCCTCACTAACACCCTCTTAGACAAATGTGAAGATGAAAGATAAAATGTCTCCCATTCCCTAACAATGAATGCTGTCCAACAATGTAATATACAGCCTCAGGAGGCTAGAATAATCTTGGCTCCTGTTTCCTTAGCCCTTTAAGATTTGCAAAATGTTTCCTTCACACGAGCTCTATAAAGTAGTGGACATAAAAAGCATTCCCTCTCTGTTATAGGAGAGGATACTTAGGTCCAGAGTAGATATGGGGGGAACCCAAATTTACACACCTAGCAACGAACAGAGCCAGGTTTCAAACCCAGAGTTTTTGTTCCTGTCCAAAGATCATACATTTCCTACTATAGCAACTGTTCTTAAGCTTTTTGGGGTCATGATCCCCTTTGGCCATCTGGTGAAACCCATAGCACCTTCTCAGAGGAATTTTTTAAAATGCATAAAATAAAATATATAGGATGATAAAGGAATTCAATTATATTGAAATAAAGGCACTACATATATATGTATATGTGCATACATGTGTATGCATATATACATACATACACATATACATTTTACATACACACACACAAAACAGAGCTGTTAAGAAGCCCTACAGTATAGTATGGTATTCATACTATTAGGGCGGTTAGCTGGTGCTGTGGATAAAGTGCTGGACCTGAAGTGAGGAAGACTCGTGAGTTCAGATCCAGCCTCAGACACTCGGTAGCTGTGTGATCTTAAGCAAGTCATCTAGTCCAGTTTGCTTCAATTTCCTCGTTTGTAAAATGAGCAGGAAAAGGAAATAATAAACCACTCTATTATCTCTGCCAAGAAAACCCCACATGGGGTCATGAAGAGTCGGACATGACTGCACAAAACAACATGCTAACAATCCCTGGCATCCGTGTCACACTTTGTCCTTTTCAAAACAACTTTGTGTTCAATGTCTCATTTGACCTGAACCAAAAACCCTTGTGAAGTAGGTAGGGCAAGTATTATCATCCCTACTTTGTCGATAAGAAAACTGGGGCTCAGGAAAATGAGAAAAGGAGCAGATGGCATGGCTGGGACTAAAGCCGAGGTCTCCTTATTCCTAATCTAATCACAGATAGAACCATGCCTGGTGATTTGGGGTTGCCTGAGTCTCTGCAGAGAGTCCCTCTCCTTTGATCGCATATATTTTTATATTTACTCATAAGAGTTGGAAGGCACTTGAGGGAGAATTTATTCCAGCTCCCTTTTATATCACACTGCTTATTTATCACAGGTAGGCTTGGGATGGGAGTAGTCCTTCTAAATTAGGGCAGGGAGTGGAGTGAATTATGAAGAGAAGAGGGAGGGGGGAATAAGCATTTTTTTTTAAATGCTAGTTGCCCTACCTGACACCAACCTGACCCTATGCAAGAGGCAGGATCAGGAAATGGACTAGTCCCATGGTAGTTAACCCAGTAGTTATGGTGCTTCACTCAATGAATGGAGTTCTATGGAAGTGTCAAGCCCCTTATGATTTTTAAGGAATGAACAACCCTCTAACTCAAAGCTCCATCTCTCTTTCTGGATGGCTGAGACAATATATTTAGGGTAGGGCTACCTACACCATTTAATTTGGATGTTTTCTAATCAGAATCATTTCTGATCTCTCAATTCTCAACCAACTAGAAATTGTACCTTCTTTTTGAATTTGGTATTTCAGTGCGGTTAGGTAATTGGGTCACTTGCCTACACAAAGAAAATAAACAGTTCAATTAACTGTATACAGTGCTTTACTTTTTGTATAAAGTCAATAAAACAATCCATAAAAAATAACCCTACTGTTTGTAGGTTTCCCTAAACACATTAGTTTCTGTATGATAGGAAAGATTTCAGGAAAATGCACAGTGTCGTTTGCTTAACTGTATCCCCCTGCCCCCACCGAACTAATCCATGACTCAGAGGCATGTCTCCTGTGAAGTGGCAAAGAAATGCAGACAACACAAAGCATTCACCACTGATATTTACTCATCTCCATCCAGCAGTGCCAGTCTTTAGATGAAGACTAAAAAACTTGGAATATAAAATATGACTCCTTCTCTAGCACAGGGTACAAACCTAGGGTCCTGTACAGACAAAGTTCTATGAAGAGTGTTTTCCCACTCAGAGCACTGTCACCCGTAGAGATCCCCAACTGGGTCCCCAACAAAAAAGCAGCCTCCCGCCTCATTCAATCTTGGTCTCTTTGACCTGGACTGCAGCACTGTCTCATGCTGCTATATCTCATTGTGTTCTGTTGAGTACTTGCTCTGGACTGAAAGGTAAAACATAACTCCATGAATCAGGGGAGACAGAGCCAAGACAGATACTGTACATTCGTTCATTGATTCATTAACACAGATTTATTAAGCATCTACTGTGTGCATGTCACTATGCTTAAGCACAAGAGGGGATACAAAGTGTAGGTGAGACATGCTACCATCATGAAACTTATTTAGCTTTCTAATGATTAAGATCCCTGGAATGGAGGTCTAGCTTTATAGTACAGAACTCAGGGAGGTTCTCCAAGCCATCTGGTAAAAAGAAGCTGAGAACTCATGGTGATGCCTTTGTGTACTCTGCATGGTGCTAAGTACAAGGGGGACCATGAAGGAAAGAATCATCTAGTTTCAGAATCACAGAATCTCAGTCACATGGAGCCTTAGTGTGGAAACTGAGCTGCTCTGAAGCTAAGATATTGTGATGCATGGGATGGGGTTATAATGGAGGAACCACAAGCATGTGTGGTATGTGCATGTATGTTTGGGGAAATGTGTTCAAAGTATGTGAGGCTTCAGACATGCTAGGCAAATTGTCAGGAAAATGCTTTTGTGCTCGGACAGCGTATGAGAAGCTATTGATATTTAGCACAAGAAAGTAAGGCTTGTGGAGATGGGATCATCTGTGGGAATTCAATCATCTGAAATGATTTTCTCCAAAGGGATTCACATTAACTGATGCATTGACAGGACCTTTATTTCTCAAAAGTGGACACATGCCACAGGAAATGGTCTAGCAGGTCATGGGTATAATTTGCCCTACAATTCTGGAGAGATTTTGCTTAGTGTCTCATCAGCTGTCTCTGTTTTTGGCAGTATATCTATGCTGAAAACTTTTAAAGTGTAAAATGATTATGAAAAATGATCAGAAACCAAACATATCTTAACATGTCCTCAGATATAGAAAGATCTCATTTGCCAATAGGGAATCAGAGGCAACTAGATGATACAGTTGGTGGAGTGCTAGACCTAGGTTCCAGAAGGCCTGAGTTCAAATTCAGTCTCAGAGACTTACCGTGTGACCTTGGGCAAGTCATTTGACCCTTGTTCAATTTCTTCATCTGTAAAATGGGGATAATCATAGTATCCACCTCCCAGGATTGTGGTGAGGATAAAATGAAATAATAATTGCCAAGCACTTAGCACAGTACCTCTCTCATAAAAATGCTCATTATTGTTTGAGATTTTTCTAATTCCCTAATTTCGCAGAGCAATTAGCAGCAGTCCAAGGAGAAGTAACTTTTCTAAAGTCACTCAGGGAGAGGGCAACTTTTATTCCACCATCTTTTTCATTCATTTGTTCATCATTATGTAACTTGGATAAATCATTTCCTTCCTTAGGGGTGTACCTTCCTTATGTGTAAAAGAAGAATCACAAATGCTAGAGTTATAGAGGTCCAAAAGTCTTCATTTTAGAGCTAAGGAAACAGACTCAAAGAGTCTATTTGATTCACTTAAGTTCACACACTTGTGTAAGGAGCAGAATCATGAGGAGAACCCAGGCCTTCGGGCTCTAAAGCCAGGGCTCTCTTTCTCTACTTCCCAGCTCCTGTCTGAGCTCTGGGCTCCTCTCCAGGTATAGCATTCTCTTTTCTATTTTCGGTCTCTCTGAGATCTAAAGTTCTAATGTTGTCTCTTCCAAGGTTCCTTCTAGTTCTGGCATTCTCTGTTCTATGGAAAGTCAGTAATAAAAGCAGAGAAGACAATAAGCATTTATAGAGCACCTACTGTGTGTCAAGCACTTTGTTGATCCTCACAACAACCCTGCAAAGTTGATGCGATTATCTTCATCTTGAAATGGAGGACACTGAGGCAAACAGAGGTTAAGTGACTTGCCCAAGGTCATACAGTTAGCAAGTGTCTAGGTGAAATCAGGTGTTTCTTAGTCCAGGACAGGCTGTCTACCTACCTTGCCACTTAGCTGCCTCAGAAAGAGCTAAACTAGGCACTCTGCGTACCCCCAACATACACACACAAAAAGAAAGAATAACTTACCTTGGCTAAGAGAAGTGACAGAATTGTTCTGGTCCGGTGGTCTTCTCCTCTGTCTTTTGAAGGAACAGAAGAGAGGAAAGTGTGAGAAATCTTGGGGCTATCAGGGGGAGGACAAATGCTGATGGGATTCTGGGGTCCTAATCCCATCAGCTATGGAAAAGGAGCAAAGTGAATTTTCCTGATAAGGAGCCAGATCTTTATTTCTAGTCTCTTATCAGGAAATAACATGGGTGTTTTGTTTACTTTTCTCCTTTGGTGACAATAAGCCCCTTTTCTCATTTGAAAAGTGCTTGGTCTGTGGAAGTAAGCTGTATTTGGGTGTATATGTGATGAAGCCTTAGCTGTCTGTGTGGATTGAAATTTAAAATAGGAATGGGAGAATCTCCTTTCCAAAAGGCAGAGCAGGGTGAGCTTTTGATTAGTCTCTAGCAAGACCTGAGTTTTCCTGTTAATTTTATTTTATTTGAGTGAATGGCACTCAGCCAGGAGATGGGAGAGCTGGATTTGAACCCTAGATCTGCACTACCAATGTAACCTTGTATGACTGACTTGCCCTTTTTATGAATCCATGTGAGCCAGCCCCAGCGAATCTTCAATTAGAAATGTGTCTCACTTAGTAGTTGGTCTGAGTTCAGCTCCCTGCCTCTGACACTAAGTTCTGTGTGGTCACTTTCTTTCTCTAAAACTCAGTTTCTTCTTCTGTCAAATGTGGATAATAACTCAATTCAATTAATATAGCTTAGATGACTATTATGTGTAAGGCAGTAGGATTTTGCATTCTGCTAACTTTGCCCTCCGTAACTGACAAGACTATTGTGAAGATCAATTGAAAATCCTTTCCTCCTTCCCTCTCTTCCTTCTCTCTCTCCCTCTTATCCTCTCACTTCCTTTCTCTTCCTTCCTTCTTTTCCTCCTTCCCTCTTTTACTTCCTTTCCTCATTCCTTTCTTCTTTCCTTCTTTCTTTCTTCCTTTCCTCCCTCCCATTCTCCCCTTCCTTCTTTCCTTCCTGATTTCTTTACCTCTCTCACCTTGTCCTTTCCTTTTTCCTTCCCTTCCATTCCCTTCCCTTCCCTTCCTTTCCTTTCCTTTCTTCTCTCTGCCTCATCATTCCAGGACATTACCTCTGGGTTCTCAATTAATCTGCTAGCAGAACACAAATCATGCCAAGTCTCAGAATGTTGAAAATCCTTTAAATCTGAAAGATATGCTCCTCATTCCAGGCTTAGTCAAGCTAAGTTGGGAGCAGCTTATCCCTGAAGAGATGGTCAACAAATGAGCATTTGTTTTTGGTTCCAACAATTCGTTAAGACTGTTTTCTAAGACGTAGAGAGAGTAGAATCTGTGTCTCTCTGGAGGAAGAGTGTACTCACTCTGTTGAAGTCGCAGACCTAAAGGTGGGGCCTTCTAGGTATGGAATGCTGTCAGATACAACTGTCTTATGGGTTGAGTTTAATGAACCACTTTCCCCATCTCCTTACTTTACTTTTTTTTTTGTTAGAAAAGGTGCTTTGTTGCCTACAGAGAAGAGGGGACATATTTGGAAATGAAGATGATATAAAAACAAGACAAATTAGAAAAAATTTCATTTAAAGAAATTTCCCATCTTTATACATATTCACATATTATTTCCTTTCATCACGGCATTTGTCTTGGCTTCTTTAGGCTCAAATAAACAAATGGAAAAGTAATTGTGTTTACCCCTTTGTAATACTCTGTTGGTGAGAAGATTGCCTTCAGCCTCTGAGGCCATTTTCCTGCCTTGCTCTGTTCCGTCCAAATTATTATTTAGGAAGAGCTATTGTTGTATTTTAAACCCTAGAATTAAGGCTTTCATTTTTTTTTAAAGTGCCACATTCTGTCACTCTTGGGCCATCTTTCCTCTGACTTCCTATGTTCAAGCTGATTTCATAATTTTCCCCCTCACACTCTACAACCCAGCCCAAATGACCTCCTTGGCAACCTCGGCACATTGTGTTCCATCTCCCTCTTTGGGGAAATGGGCCTTTACACAAGTTAGGTTGTTCTCCATTGTCCTCTTCACCTTTTGGTTTCTTATATCTCTTAAAGGCCTGGGTCAGGCATCACCTCTAAATTAGTTTTTTTTTTTTCCTGATCAGAGAACATGAGTTCAAATTCTATCTGATGTTTACTATGTGTGACTGTGGACAAGTCCATCAGTCTTCCCTGCTCTTAATGTCTTCAGCTGTGAAATGAGAGGGTTGAACCAGATGCCTTCTGAAGTGTCCATGGATCTATGACCTTATGTTCTTCATCCCCTTCCTCCATCACCCAGAAATGCTTTGTATCCCAGATACACTCATGATCATGGGCTCTCAGATGTTCCTGGAAGGACATCAGAGGGCACCTAGACCAACCAACTCATTTTAGAGGTGAAAACAATGAACAGCTTCAGAGAAGTGAGGGGATTTTCCAAAGTCACTCAGAGCCAAGATTCAAACTGACATTTCCTGACTCATTCAAATCCAGAGTTCTTCCCACTGTACTTCAATGTGTATATGTAAGTGACTTGAGAACAGACACGGGACTCTGGTTTTATATAGCTCAGAATCTGGAATTAGGATGACCTGAGTTCAAATCCTGCCTCAGACTCAGCTTACTAGTTATGTGAACCTAGAAAAGTCACTTCACCTCTATTTGCTTAAATTTTCTCATTTGTAAAATGGAGATAATAATGGCACGTATCTTGCAAGGTTACAATTAGGATCAAATAAGTTAACATATGTAAAATGTTTTGCAAACTTTAATTCCCTATATAAATGCTAGCCATTTTCCTCCTCTTCCACCTTATTGCAACACCTGGCACATAGTAGGCACTTAAGAGGTGACATTGTTGATATTTCCCCCAAAAGAAATATGAGACCTCCCCCTATTCTTCTATGGAGGTGGCAGGTCCTCAGGTATGGAATATTGTATAAGTTTTCCAGATTTTTATGACATATTGGTTGGTTTTATGGGTTGTTCTTTCTCTTTTAAAATATTCTTTATTCTGTGGAATGGCTGTGTGGAAGGGAAGAGAGAAAAAATGGAAGAAATTTATTAGAAGTATAAACAAAAGGGATCAGTAAAATTATTTTTAAAATACTTGCTGAATTGAATTGACTGTATGATTTATATCTTACAAAACATTCATGTGACCAAGCAAGAAACTGAAGCACAAGAGTTCTATGGCTAGCAAGTCATAAACGATTTTTTCTGAAGGAGTATAGGATGACTCCATAACATGAGAAAGGTATTTTTTTCTTTGCAGCCTCTCTTCTGCTAGGCAGGGGTGAAAGCATGAGCCAAATGAAGGTCTGTGTAAAAATGCATAGAGTATATTAGGTTTAACAGTTTTTAAAACCCCAATTAAAAAATCAGATTTTTTCCATTTTAATTATCTGGCCATTATACTGCTCATCTCTCATCTCTGATAGAGGTGTTTGTCTTTCATCCCTTTGGCATCTGCCAATGTTTCTGGTTGGTTCTCACGTGGTTCCCAAGGTGACCTCTGGAATGCCATGGCAACTGCATGCTTCCGGTCAAGCTTGTCGTGTCTGGTCTGAAATTTACCAAATTAAAAAAAAAAAGCCTATTAAGAAGACAGCCTGTTCAGCAGTGCCTGATGGGTATGGAGGAAACAGGGGGCTGTCAGGTCAGGAGACTGGTAGCACATTCATCACAGGGTCCAGCAAGCTGTGAACAGCTCTGGGAGCTTTGTGGTCCAAGGCTATAGTGATTACAAGGTGAGTTCAGACTTTCAGTCCAGTGCTAAACTTCTTACCCTCCAGGGAGAGAATTGGTTCTATAGACACATGTGAATCACTGACACAGACAGCAATGTGTGTTCAGGCAGAAAGAATATGCTAGGCTGGGGCATGAGAAACCCCAAATTCATCCTGCAAAACTCACTCATTACGTGGCATGGGGATGCCTCTCTCTGGGTCTGGGTTTTCTCACCTGTGCAGTTTGGACAGGAGGGCAGAAATGAGAATTTCTAAAATCTTTTTTAGCTCTGATGGTGTTTATTTCTTTATTCATGCATCCATACAAAACAAACTCATTAAGTGTTAACTTTTTTGGCTAGGTAGCTAGGTGGATTAAGCTCTGGATATGGAGTCAGGAAGACGGGTTCAAATCCCACCAGAGATATTTTCTAGCTGTGTGACACTGGACTAGTCACTTAAGTGTTATCTGACTCAGTTTCCTTGTGTGTAAAATAGGTATCATAAAAACACTAGCCTTCCAGGTGGTTGTGAGGAACAAATGAGATATTTATAAAGTTATATGTATATATATATATACATATACATATACATATACATATACATATACATATATATATGTGTGTGTGTGTGTGTGTATGTATATGTATGTGTGTGTGTGTGTGTGTACTGTTGTTTTTGTTTCAAAGCATCCTACTACACCCTCAGGATCAAAGATTAAAATGGCATAGTCATTGCTCCTAAGGAACTGCCAATTGATTGCTTGATTACAAATTGAATATACTCTGAGGATATGAGGCAAAGTCAACTGAACCAGGCAAGGGAAGAACAATGCATTAGAAATTCTAAGGCCATCAGTATAAAAATTATTTTTAAAATTTTAAAATATTTATTTTTTAAATTTGAAATTAAAAAACATTTATTTTTAATTTTAAAATTATTTTAAAGAAAAATATAATGCATTCTAAAGCCACCTTCTATCTCTGATATCCTATTTGCCAAGTTCTAATATTCTTGCTTCTGTGTTCTAATGATTTTCCTTCCAATTTCACATGTCCCAAACAGAGGCTATTTTTATCTCAAATCTAATCCTCCTAACTTTACTATGTCTATCAAGTTCATGACCATTCACCCAGTCTTCCAAGGTCAAAATCTTAGGGTTATCATTGACTCTTTCCTTTCCCTGTCACGTCCAATCAGTTACTATTGCTACTTAACATTCTTTGCCTACAACATCATTTTTCTTTCTCCTTGCTCTCATCACCATTTTTCTAGCCTAGTACAGGTTTTCCCATATCCACTCTCTCCCCCTCCAATCTCTCCTGTTGAAATAATAATCTTTCAGATGCATTTATATGGTCATATCATTCTTTTTCCTTGAAAAATGTTCAGTATCTCCTTATTCTTTACTAAGTAAAATTCAGACTCCCTTATTCAGCATTCAAAGCCCTCCTAATCTGGCACCATCCAATTTCTCCATCCTCTTCTTATATTCCTCTACTCTACATTATATTCTGACCAAACTGAAAACTCTTCTTTCAAAACACACCCTGTTCTTTTCATCCCCTGTGTCTTTGCCTATTTTATTAAATTTGCCAGAAATATTCAGACTCTTTCTCCTTGCCTGTTGAATTCCTTTAAAGTATAATTTCAATGTTTATTCCTCCAGGAAGTCTTCCTTGATATCCCCGATCAGTTACAGACTGTTTCTTTGACCTGTGCCATAGTGTTTTGAATCTTTCTAATCTTATGTAATACAATGCATTTTAATTATCTGGTTTTGTGTTTTGATCCGGTTTTCATTTATAAGCTCCCAAAGGACAAAGACCTTCTCTTGTCTAAACTTTGTTTTGCCACAATATCTATCTTAGCATCTCTATACAATAGGTACTTAACAAAAATGTGTGGAATAAATTGAATAATATCCTTTTTTTATATTTATTATCCCTTCTTGGTCCATCATTCTATATTCTAAGGGCTCTTCCAAGAGTAACATCTTGTTCTGTAACTATGTAATTGGACCCTATTTCATTCTCTTACGCTGGTCACCAACCCAGTCCTCTTTGTTCCAGTCTCCTTTTCAGTTCTCCCCATCAAAACTTTCCTGTCCTATCTCCTTTTCTCTATGGGTTATGCTCTCTTCTGCTAATATAATTAGATAATCTGGTAGATTGAACCATAGGCCTTTAAAAATATACCTGGAAGGAGCCTTATAGGTCATATTTTTTTTCTCCATTTGCCATGGGAGGGATTACATAAAGAAAAAAGGCTTGCTGAAGTTTCCCTCCAAGGTAGCTTTTGATGATTTAACTCAAAGGAATGTAATAATGCTGGAATTTTACAGATTGTGACAGAAGATCTTTATAAGAAGGGAACTCTTAAGGAGTCTCACGCAACATCTGTCTCCTGTGTCCCTGTGTAGATTGGGCCTGATATCTCTATATCCAGCTTCTAAGGGACTCTCGACCCACAGAATCTGACCCACTGATCTCAGGAGGTCCTTTATCTTTGTGTTTTCAGAGCACAGTGGTGGCCCAGGATGATTCCTACAAAATTAAGAAGAGGTACTAAAGAGTAGAACACAAACAAACAAAGAAACAGTGGATCTGGAAACGGAGGAACTGGCTTTTAATCTTTTTGTTCCTCTAGCTATCATTGATTTAAAACAAAAAGGAAGGTTGGATAAGACCAGCTCTAAATCTAATGAATTTTTTTATTAAACGGATCTTTGTCTTCTTCTGATTTCTTTGTTGTTTGTTGCAGGAAAGAAGACAATTATAAAACAAGAGTCCCTTATGGTTATTATTATTGCTAGTTATAAGTTATATGTCTAAGCTTGTTATATGTTATATATACATATATATATGTCATATGTCTAGTTGACAAAGTTCTTTTCTCAAAATCAGCTTGTGAGGTGAATGTTACAAAACATTATTATTCCCATGATATAAACGAGAGATCGCAGGCTGACCAAGTTCCCCAGGATTACGTAGCTGGTAGGTGCTGGGGTTGGAATTTGAACCCAAAGCACTGTGGCTTAATTGGCAAAAAAAATCTGCTTAGTACATAGAAGAGTCTGGGTTAGAAAGTCCTTTGGGGATTTTACTTAAGAGGGAGGATGGTACCTATGGGAAGAACCCTAGCTTTTACTTCAGAGGATCTGGATTCAAATCCTTATGAGAATTACTCCTAGTGTGACCCTGGTTAAGTCACTTGAGCTTCAGTTTTTTGACTACAAAACGGAGTGGGGCTAGGCAGACTCTGAGGTTTCTTCTGAATGTAGGAGTGTTATTTACTAGGAATCATAATTCCAGTGCTCCTTTCCCCATCACACTCATAACAACAAATGACAGTAAATGATATTCATGCTCTATTTTGTTGCTGTTTTTCTGCTTAACCCTTCGAACGAGGCAGAGTAGCCATTGTTGTTCCCTTTTTACACTTAAGGGTATGTAGCGTAAAAGTCAAGAAGATCTGAATTCAAGACCTGATACATACTAGCTGGGTTCCCCTGGGCAAGTCATTAAACCTCTTAGTACCTCAAAAACTCTCTAAAACTGTAAGAGAGGGAGCTGACTTAGGTTGGTGAGGGAGTTCCCTCATCCTAGAGTCCCCTATACCAATAAAATCCCATGTCCAGTGCTGATCCTGAAGGTCACTTGATAAAATTGGATCCCAGAGAAGGGAAATGACTAAGAGAGGGTCAAACTTCAAAGAAATGAATGGTGGCCAAATTTAGAACACAGGAGTTCTAAGCCAAATCATTACTATCAGTGGGACTTCAGGCTGCGTGACAAAAGGAAACAAAGATGCTTCCTTAGCGCCCCAGAAGAGGACTTTTGTCACAGAGGGTCACTCCCAGTTGCATTGCCATCACAGTTCTTGGTTGCTCGGGGAATTTTCTTACTTCTCCATGCCATCATGGAAACACAGAAGTCTGGTCTTAGAAGGGACCATAGAATGTCAGAACTGGAAGTCCAAGGAAACTGAGGCATGAAGAAGGAAGGAAACTCCCTCTAAATGGCAGATTCTGTTGCCTTCCCCACTAGAATGTGAGCTTTTTGAGATCAGAGACTGTGTGTTGTTTTACTTTCTTTGCATCTTCAGTAATTAGCACAGTGTCTGGCTCGCGGTACGTATTTAATGACTGTTTGCTGACTGACTGGCTCCAAGCCCAGTACTGTATTCTTTCTACTATTCAATAGTGTTTATATACGAATTCCTTTCTCGTGGACGGCAACCATGGTTCCATTTTGCCCTTAGAATGAGGAGGAGATTTCTCCCTGGCTCCTATCCCTTGATGTTAGGAGTTCCCAGTGCACAGAGCTCCAACAGGGAATCCTTGAACAGGTGAAGTCTGCTGGAGAAGGGCTGTTGGATCAGCTTGGATGAGCTGTGGAGACTGGGTGATGAAATGGCACAGCAGATGTCAACGATGGCTTCTCCTCTCTGTCCCCTGGCTCCAGACCCTGGTCCAAGAGAGACAGAATCCCAGAGAGGGCGCTTAGTCATGCTGATGGTGTCCGAGTTCAGCATCCTTCCAACTTTGCCTTCACAGCAGGGATTCCTACTGCAGAACTGACCCTAGAAAGACTGGATCTGCTATTCAGATTGGAGGGAGGGGAAGACAAATGAGAAAGTTTAACAGAATTGAAATACCACTTTGCTGTACTTAATATGTTTCTCTTGGCACAATTAAAAGGACATGGTAAAAGGAGGGGGAAGGGAGAAGGAGGAGGAGGAAGAAGAGGACAAAAAGGAGGAAAAGAAGGGAGAGAAGGAGGAGGAGAAGGAGGAATAATTCACTTTTCTACAGGGCTTTCCAGTTTCCAAAGCTTATCTCCCAATGGCCCTGTGGAGTCAGCAGGGCAACTGCTTACACTTCTTTTAAAGATGAGAAAACAGAAGATTAGCAAGGCAGTATGGGGCAAAAAACACTGGACTAGAAGACCTGGATTATAGTCCCAGGTAAAATATCAGCCCTATTTTACAGATAGGGAGGTTGAGACCTAAGGACACCAAGTCTCCTAACTAGCAAGGTAGCATTTTACAGCAATATCTCCAAGTCTTCTAACTCTAGAACTAGTATCCATTATATCACAATTGCTACTTATGGTCTTCACAAAGCATTGGGAAAGATACAAAGATGAATGATACATGGTCCCTGTACTCATGGTACTTAGACTGTAGAAAGATGAGTTCCTATGGGACAAAGCAGAGTGTAAAATTCCTAAGAGAAAAGAAGAGCTCAAGTGTTGTCACTGGAATTGGAAGGATCAAGAATAAGGAACAGCTTTCTGGAGTGGGTGTTAGCTTACGTAGTCCTACATCATCGTTTAGATAGCTTCCATTGTCTGAAACCAAAGTTCCAGGTAAAGGCTGGCCCTGCCAGCCATAGGATGGGGGAGTCTGTTTAGACATGTTTCTTAAACTGTGGATCAAGATATAGGGTCTCTTAAGAAGTGCAGAAGGTGTCAAGAGTGGGAAAAGTTTAAGAAGCCCTGAACAGGATATGAAATTCCATCCAAGGAGATCATTTCTTTTGGGTTAACATGTTATCTGGAGATGCAGGAAAAGGAAGATGTCTACAAATTAGGTTTTTCATTACTGTTTGGTAGTGTTTTTGTTATAAAGCACTTAGTCTTGCCTTTTCATGACTGATTTCATTTAATTTTATGTCTGAACTTTTCAAAACATTTCTAAAGTGGTATTCTGGGATGCCTGGCTTTTTTAGAGGGAGAGTGAGTTAGTCATAGGGACTTAGTGCTGAGTTGTTTGCAAGATGATTTCAGTACCTCCATTTTTTAAATCAGTGTGGGGGTTCCTTTGCCAATGAGGACTGCAGTCCCCCATGCCTTAGAAGATAAACTTTGGGAGCTGATGGAACTGAAAAAAATCATCTTCCAGCACCCAATCCTCTGTTGATAAATCCTCTGAGTTTAATAGTATCCCCAACCCAATCAAGGGGCAGTGTGGCATTGTGGGTAGTATACTGGACTTGGAATCAGGAAAATCTGTGTTTAGATTCCCATTTCTGACACTTAATCTCTCTAAACCTCAGTTTTCTCCTCCATAAAATGAGAGACAATACTCAATTACTTCTAAGGTCCGTTCTCTAAGAAGGGGAAGATGCACATTTAGTCCATCCTGAGTCCCATACTTGGAGTCCTTCAAACTAAGTAGGACTTAGAGGTTGAGCTCCACTGGAACAACCTTTAAGAAATGTTAGGTCCCCTCCATGGCTGGATAAAAAACCAAGGGAGGACCTGAGGAGGAGACTTTGTCCTTCATTTGTCTTGAGTTTAAGAGCAGAGACATCTTAGAGATGAATAGCAGCTAATAACAGCATTTAGCCTAGCTAGGTGGCTCAATGGATAGAGTGCTTGGCTTAAGGTCAGGAAGACTCATCTTCCAGAGTTCAAATCTGGTCTCAGACATTTACTAGCTATGTGACCCTGGGCAAGTCCCTTAACCTTGTTTGCCTCAATTCCCCATCTGTAAAATGAGCTGTAATAAAAACTGGCAAACCCCTCCAGTATCTTTTCAAACAAAACCCTAAATAGGGTCAGGAAGAGTCAGACACAATGGAAATGACTGAACAACAAAACGACATCAGAGAGAGAACAGAATTTAATCAGAGAGAGAACAGAATTTAGAGGAAGATGGTGTCCTTAAGACACCACCTAGTATGACTTTCTCATTTTATATATAAAGGAACAAAAAAAGGGAAGTGCCTTTCCCAGGGTAGCATTCCCAGTCAGCACAGAGATCAGACTGGCAGTCAGGATTCTTCAATTCCAGTGCCTTTCTTTCCACTGATGAAGCCATCTTTCTGGCTCAGTGTCCCCCACATTCAATCACCTCTCTTCTCAGACACTATTCTTGCGACTGGTGCCTGCATTTTAAGAGGACCCTGAGAATGAATCTCAATTATTTGGAATTTTATACATGAAAAGATGAAACTTCTGGGGAGAGATGCTTCTAATTCTCCTAAAATGAGCCCAGAATTGACTGGCAATTGCAATGTACATAAGCCTGATGCTAAGTTCTTGGCAAGGATTCAGAGACAGCAATGCCCACAAGGAGACCTCTGTATCCTAATTAGCTTTTCTCTTTTATGCTTCAGAATCAGCAAAGAATAGTGGAAAGGGCTTCATCAAATGGACAGGGACACCATCTAATCTGAACTTTATATCTACAGGCAGTAGGCACTTCGTTCTTATTTGCCGCATTTGTATATTTAGATACTTATGAGAAGTGACCTTTGTTGAGGACTTCCACAATGAATGAGAAGAGTGGAGTACTAGATAGCTTTATGAACTTAGGAAGACCTAAATTCAAATGCCACTTTTTATACTTAGAAACTCTATGACCCTGATCAAGTCCCTTGATTTCCCAAGCTTTCAGTTTCCTCATCTGTAAAATGAGGGGGTTGAACATAATGACTTCTTAGGTCTTTCCTGATTCTATGATCTATGATACTATGCTCTATGGTGGGTATAAGTATACAGCTCATATTATTAAGGACAAACTTTGCAGCAATCATGGATAGGACAGCATCAAAACCATGAATAAGTAGAAAAGGAGATGGAGATCGTGGAATAACTGTTCCTAAGGAGATGGATCAATCCTGTTTGTGAGATCAAGGAATAATGTTACCATAAGGATTCCCAGGCAATGTTTAGAGAAGGGTCTCCCAGCACATTGGGTGAACCTATTGTGGACTACTAAGGAAAGACCTACATGGGAGTTACACAGGGCTTGAAGTCACAGATAGTCTGTAACCTTCATGGTTAACCTGTTGCTTATTGGTTCTGTGACTTTGGGCAAATCATCTCCCCTCTCAGAGCTTCAAATTTCTTATCTTTAAAATAAGGATACTACTTACACTGTTCACCTATCCCAAACAATCACACAAAGTGAAAGGTGAAAATAAAACCAGAGGACTGAGAGTGCACAAAAGGGAAGAGACTCCTATTACTTGCTCAAGGTGCGAGGAGAGTTGGCTGGGGAATCAGGGACAGTGTCCTAAAGGAGGTGGTCCTTGAGTTGAATTGCAAGGGTCCACCTGTGCAGATCCTGTTGTATCCAGAGTTCAATTTGCTCTAATGGCTAGCTGTTTGAGGATCGTAATTTGTAAACCTTGGGGTACTACAAAAAATGTAAGCTACTTTTTTAAATAAACAAGCTTGTGTGAGTGATTTCAAATAAGGGGTACTTTTTGACAGCTTGTAAAGTTAAAGGTTGTATTGTCTCAGAGAATTAGAGAGAGACTGGGCTCCTACCTTTCTCGAAGTCTTTGGAAACATTCACAAAGTTCACGTGTTTAGACAAGGGACATATTTCTGAGACACTTTTGGCATTTAGAGAAAAGAACTAGAAAAATGAATGTCAGGAGAGCATTTGGTCTGGGAAATCAATAGCTTTCATCTTACCAATTTCTAAGGCATTTAATTGGCAAGGAGGGAGGTTCTTACCATTACGAGCAGCAAGATAGCATGGCTCATTTGAGGGAAAAGCAATGAGATAAGCCCGGAGTCGAGAGACCTTGGCTTTGAATCCTGGCTCAAACACCAGCTAGTTTTTTGACTCTGTGCAAGTCACACCCTCTGAACCTCAGTTTCCTAATCTGTCAACTGGGGATGACACCCGCATTGGTCTGTTGGGAGGAAAGTGTCACACAAAACTTAAAGAGCTATAGAAATAGATCTTGTTATCACCATGTATCCTGCAGGGCCAATTTCTCAGTGCTGTAAAGATATAGGTAATAAGACACAGACTCTATCTTCCAAGTAAGTGCCTTCAGTCTAGCTAGAGAGATAGCATTCAGGGCATTAGCCCTATGTGGTAATTAGCTCCAGGAGTGATGGGTAAAGATACTATATTTTATAAGTACTACATATTTGGAAACATTAAGTCCCAGTGCATAAAATTAAAACAATGAAGGTTGTTTGTTAAGGAACACACTAGAAAATCGTGAGCGCCAATGAATGGGAAAATTTACATAGTGGGTTTAGAAGCCAATACAGAGCCAGAGCTAAGGTTGCATGTGAGTAGGGGGTGATACTATTGGATAGATTAGGTAGGAGAAGAGCTAAAGGGCCTTGGGGCAGAGAAGACAGAGAATTCTGAACTTGATCTGAGGAGCAGTAGAAAATTATTGTGAATGGAGCAGGGGCTGTAGACCTGCCATGATCTAGATATAAATATGTTATAGCAATAATTCTCCAGTCCTTTATGGAACTATGAGTTCATGGTTGAGTGTATCCTTCTAATGGAGACTGCAACCCATAGATTTAGCAGTAGAGGGATCTTTAGAGGTCATCAAGGCTAATGTTTTCATTTTACAGAGGGGGAAACTGAGGGTTAAAGAAGTAGGTCAATCAACTTTCCCTAGGTATCAGAGGGGGATCTGACTAAAGATCTGATCTACTCTTAATCTAGCCTTTATGCAATATGGCCTCTTGATTAGGTTATATTATACAGTTACTGTGGTTAAATAGAGCCATTCCTCTGGCAGTGATCAGCTTCTCTTAATTTAGCCAGTCTGATCCTCATCAGACACATATTTAGGATCTTTCCAATTGATGGGGTAGGCCTTGACAGAGTTTATCCACTCACAGCATTCCCTTTAGGAATTCAAGTTTACTACCAAGATCAGTAATCAGAATAGGATTTTAATTAAGGGAAGGACTTCTTCAGTATCTTAATAATTGATGGCAGAGAAATAGATAAATTCACACCTATATCTATTTACTAAATGTTCTCCTGCCCAGGCAGCAAACAACTGTAATACCAGCCACAGAGGGATGTGGAGGCTGACAGATCCCTTGAGTTTGAGCACTCTGAACTTCAATGGGCCATGCCAATTGGGTAGCCACACTAAGATCAGCATTAATATTGTGGGCCCTCATAAGTTTGCTTAGGAAGGGGTGAACTGGCCCATGTCAGACACAGAACAGGTCAAAGTTTCTATGCCAATAAGTAATGCCATAGGACCTGTGAGTAGTCTTTTCACTTCCAGCCTAGTGATATAGGGAGCCCATTTTAAGACTGGTTCTTTAAAAAAAAAAAAAAAAAAAAAAAGCACCTCACAACCATCTTTTGAAGAAGATAGCACGGCTGCTATTTTCCTTATTTTGCATATGAATAAACCAAGGATCAGGAAGGCTAAGGCATTTGCCCAAGTCTGGGATGCCAACCCAAGTCTCCCTCCCATTCTGAGCCCAGCATCTCCATTACTTTAAGCTGTCGCCCAACTACCTTATTCCCCTGATTTAGTTCCAAGTCTCTTTTGACCATTTTCAAAATCAAAGCCTCCTTCAAAGGCTAAAAATTTGCCGATAATATGCATTTTTGTTTCTTATCCAACCTCTGGTTAAACATCTCCAGGGATGGGAGCTCATTTCCTCAAGAGTACTCATGACTCATCTTGTTGGATGACTCCAAATACCAGAAATTCTATTCAACTCAATAAAATTCAACAAGTATTTATTAAATGTTTATTTGATATAAAACCCTATTCTTAAATCTGGGAGTTCATTGAAAACTTATGAAAAACAAATTCCCCAAACTTCCCCTCCTCAAAGATAGTACTGTCCTCCAGAGTCAAATAGTAAATCTAACTTCTCCTGTATAATGACCTTGAGCTATGTTAAAACAGCAGTAGTGCCCCTTTGCTAGACCAAAGCTGTCTCTTCTTGAGGCTAAGGCTTGAGTTTGCGATTGCTTATGGTTCTCCTCGGCCCCCCAAACTCAGCCCAGTGCACCTTTGGCAGAATGTGGGTGGAGTACGAGTCAGCCAGCCCCCCCTCTCCCTTCCTCCAGGGACATCTGCTTGGGCCCTATTGTCCTTAGTGTCAACCTCTGAGCCTATTTATAACCACCCCTCCAAAGGCTCCTACTCACTCAATCCTTAGGATTTCAAAATGCTCCGACAGTCCTTTGGTATTCTTCCCAGAGGTGTTTCAGGCAGACCTTCCACATTCCTTTAAATTAGGATACAGAATTATCGAGACCTTTGCCTTTCCTGCCAGAGAAGTTTCTTTGCTCCTTTTTTCTCCATTCCCTCCATCCATTCTATCACCATGGGCTATCATTAAAGATAACAGTTCAGAACTGGGAGGGATTTTTGAGCTGTTTTGTATAGTTCCCTCATTTTATATAGGGGGAAACTGAGGTCCAGTCAGAGGAAGCTGTTTGGTTATTTAGGGATTAAGTAGCAGAGACAGAATTCCCACCCAGACCTTTTGGCTTCAAATCCAGTCCTCTTTCTACTATACTTTCTTCTCATTGTCTCTCAGCTTCCTTCTTTGCAGGTCCATACCAATGGCTAGGGGCAACTAGGTGGTGCAGTGGATAGAGCACCAGTGCAGGAGTCAGGAGGATCTGAGTTCAAATCTCACCTCAGACACTTGCCACTCACTAGCTGTGTGACTTTGGGCAAGTCACTTAACCCCAATTGCCTCGTTCCTAGGTCATCTCCAAGTCATCCTGATGGATATCTGGTCACTGGATTCAGATGACTCTGGAGGAAAAGTGAGACTGGTGACCTGCACAGCCCTCCCTCACTCAAAACAAAGTCAAGTGCAAGTCATGTCATCATTTCTCTGATGGCACGGTCTTCTTTGGCAATGAAGGACGAACACACACACAATGGCCACCTCACAAAAGAGTTAGGATAACAGCCTCCTCTCCAAATTCCTCCTTCACATGCCACCAAATTCACCCTTCTATTGCAACTCCTTGATCTTGTTGCCTCCCAGCTCAAACATCACTCATGGTGGCCCATTGACAGCCAATCATAAAATTCCTTATCCTGGTTTCTCAAGACTTTCTATAATGCTATTTTCCTGGTTACAAAAGTCAAAGCTTTGGTTGATCTCCCTTCCTCAGGTCTCTCTCCACTGCATTTTGTCATCTACTCAGCTACCAAATTCATCTTCCAAAAGTACAAGATCATGTCACATCCTTTATTCAGTAAACTCTATTGCCTCCTTATCACCTCCAAAATCAAATATAAAAGCTTCTGTTTGACATTTAAAGCCTTTCCAGCCTGGTTCCCTCCTACCTTTCTAGGCCATTTAGAGCTAACTCCCTCTCACATCCGAGGTTGCTTAGTGACATTGGCCTCCTCATTGTTCTTACAACACAAAGCGCCATTTTCAGACTAGGCATTTCCATTGGCTCTATGCCATGGAGGCATGGAGCAGTACTCTCCCTCTTGATCTCAACTTCTTGGCTACCTTGACTCCCTGCAAGTCCAAGCTAAAGCCTTCTCTTAAGCAGGCATTCTTTACTTATTCCTCTTAATGGTAGAACCTTCTCTCTATTAACTTCAATTTATTCTGTATCAGGCTGCGTGTTGTCTCTGTCATTGGACACTGAGCTCCTGAGGACAGAGACTGTCTTTTGCCTAGCTTTATTTCCACAGTGTTTAGCATAGTGCCTCAGTGACCTGACCCATTGATCTGTCCTGCTATAAATGGAGGAATATCCTCACTGACCTAGAAACAGATTTTGCTTATTCTGGCCTCTGCACCTTTGCTCAGGCTCCCTTTGTCCATCATGCTTTTTTTTTTCCTTTAGAGGAAAAATAATCATGTTGTCATTGCATTTAATCTGTTTTTCAAAGTAAAGTATGAGCAGGAATAGCCTGTCCAGTTGAAATCTTGCAAGGTATTTAATGGTCTGCTTTAAAAGACTAGCCCTCCCCTTGCCCCTCCCAAATCCTTCCCCCACAAAAAAGAAACAACTAGCATATTATTTCTTTCTCGTACTTATTTATTTCCTTCAAAACCCATTTCAAACCATTCTTCATTGCATGAGTAACAACAGTTTACATGTTACAAAGGATGTTATATCCATTATCTCATTTATGTTATAGCACCCAGCTTAGGTAAGAATACAAATTACATATTTTAAAATATTTTTAATATGTTAAAAAATATTTTATCCTTACTTTATAGAAATAGAAACTGAGGTTCAGAGAGATCATAATAAATAATAGCTGACATTTATATAACATACATGTACACACGAACGTGCATATGTACATATAAAAGTGCACACATGTATATATGCATGTGTATATATGTGTACAGTGTATCTACATGAGTGCACGCAAGCATACACATGCATACATATATGTATATGTGCATATGTACACATGCACGTATACACATAAATACACAAATACATAAATGCACAGACACACACATACATGCTTACCAAAGACTTTGCGTTCATTTTCTCCTTTGGTCTTTGCAGCAGTCCTGTAAAGACTACTGGTACTATTATTCTCATTTTGCAGATAAGAAATCTGAGACAGAGAGTTTGAATGACTTGCCCATGGCTGCAGAGTTCTTGAGTATTTAAAAAAATTTATCTGGAAGAGTGCTGCACGTGTATTTGGGAAAGCAGTGGCCTTGGCTTCAGCAGACTTGAGTTCAAGTCCCACTCTCTGTAGTATACATTTTGCGTGTCCTTGGACAAGTTTCCCCCTGATCTTGGTTCTCTGCTGACCTGTCAAATGGTGGGGTCACTTACACTTCCTGTCTCAGTCTGTCTCAGACCGTGATGAAAGGACTTTATGTTAGCTTAAAATGCCAGGGTGGGGCATTGCAAGGTGAGAAGGCTGAAGACAACAGTATGATTTTGAAATCCAGAGAAAGACAGGAACAAAGCTGGGAAGGGAATGAAGTGGACAGTCTTCATGAGTTGTTGCAGCTGAAAATGTTATGCCCAAGGGTTGACCTGCTGGTTAACAGTTCTCGCTATTAACAGCTGATCCCTAGATGGTAGACTCAAAAGATGAGTTCTTGGCTTGAACCTGAAGCTTTTAAGGGGAGTAGAACCTTTCAGTAGGACCCTTGTCATCTATGGGCATGGACTTTGAAAAACCAGGCTTACCTCTATTGAGGGCAGCTATGTGGTGCAGTGGATAGAGCACTGGTGTAGGAGTCAGGAGGAGCTGAGTTCAAATCTCACCTTAGACACTTAACATTCACTAGCTGTGGGACCTTGGGCAAGTCATTTAACCCCAATTACCTCATCCTGGGTCATCTCCAGTCATCCTGATGAATATCTGGTCACTGGATTCAGATGGCTCTGGAGGAGAAGTGAGGCTGGTGACCTGCACAGCCCTCCCTCACTCAAAACAAAGTCAAGTGCAAGTCATGTCATCATTTCTCTGATGGCATGGTCTTCTTCTGCAACAAAGAATGAACACACACACTTCCCTCTATTCTATGGTGAGGAATATGATTAGGGAGCTTAGCAAAGGGAGCCCTTAACATTATCATTATGTTCTTGTTACTTTACCATTTAGGGGCAGCAGCATCCTGGGCTTAATGTGAGGAGAACCTGAGTTCAAATCCTTTGTCAGATACTTGCTGGAAGTATGACACTCCCCAGGTAAGTCCATTAATATCTCTCAGCCTTAGTTTCCTCATCTGTAAAATAGGGATAATGATAGCACCTATCTCGCTTTGCAAACTGTAAAGGGATATATTAAACTAGTTATTGCTAAAGAGGCAGCTAAGTAGCACAATGAATAAGCCCTGAATGTGGAGCCTGGAAGACCAAGTTTAAATCCTGACTCAGACACTAATTTTGTCTGTGACCAGGGGTGAGTCTCTAACCTCCATGAGTCTCAGTTTCCTTAGATGTAAAAGTAACAGCACCTTCTTCTCAGGGTTGTTGTGAGGCGCAAAGGAAAGGAGACATGGAAAATGCTTTGCAAACTGGAAGTACCATATAGATGTTAGCAATTATTTTGATGACAGGGGCAGGGAGAGGTACAAAGAAAGAAGAGGTGGATGGTTTCCAAAGACAAGCCTTGTTTCACAATACAACCAAGGGCCAACTTTGACTAGAGGCTACTGGGACTTTTCCAAAGAGCTATTATTGTCGATCTGGAGGTAATCTCAGGGGATACAATTAAGTGGGGATAGGACTGCAGGGCTTGGCTCATACCCCAGTCATAAAAACAAAGACTCAGAGTTAGAAAAGACCTTAGAGGTCATCTAGGCAAGCCCCATGCTCAAGCCGGGATGTTTTCTACCACATTCTTAGTAAATGATGACCCAGCCTCAGCCTAAAACAGGGATTTTTGACCACGTCACTCCCCTACTCTAAATCCTACCATAGCTTCCTTATTTCCTCTTGGATAATATACCATTTCCTTAGCCTAGCATTCCTTCTTCTCCCTTGTCTCTGGATTCAGCCTCCCTTTCTCGCCTTAATTTACATTCTCCTCTTCATCCAGTTGATTTTTCAGCCAAAACAGACTACTAGCTGCTTCCCAAACTCCCCGTGCCAATTCCAGTCTTAATGCAACGACACTGATTCATCCCTATTCATGGAATGCACTCTCTCCTCATCTCTGAATAGAAGAATCTTTTCCTCCCTTCCAGGCACATCTTAGGATCCATCACTTCCATGCATCCTTCCCAGATTCTCACAGCCAAATATGTCTTCTCCCTCTTCAACTGATCCTGGATCCTTTTGACAGGTACTCCTCCAGCTATCAAAACCTTCTACCTTCAGCTTTGTGTCCATGTCCTGGTCCCACCTCATGCCCTAGGTAGAACTCTTTTGAGGACAGAGACTCCATTATTTTTTATATTTGCATCTCTAATATCTTTCCCCAACCCTTACACATAACAGCAGATATTTACATGGTGTGCTAAGGCTTATGAAGCACTTTACAAATGTTATCTCATTTGATCCTCACAACAACCCTGAGAGGTAGTTACCATTATTATCCCATTTTACAGATGAAGAAACTGAGGTGAGCAGAGGTTAAGTGACTTGCTCAAAGTCACACAGCTAGGAAGTTTCTAAGCTGGATTTGAACTCAGGTCTTCTTGTCTCTGGGTCTAGGTGGAACATTTTATCAAAGCAGTTGTTATTACTTACTGAATAACTGATAAGAATTCTTCACCAGAGAAATAGTATCATTCTGAGAATTGCAACTTCCAGAGGACAAAGTGTATATGTATACGTGTGTGTATGTGTATGTGTATATATGTATGTATATATAGATGGATATTTATGTCCCCAGTGCTGAGCACAAATTTTTACATATAGTAGAACTTTAATAAATGCAGTTGAATTGAATTTCTATAATACTTTAAGGTTCACAAAGTGCTTTACAGTCCTGTGAGCTAGATAGTACAAAGATAACTATCCCCATTTTCCAGGAATAGAAGCTGAGCCTCAGAGTGGCTGGTGATCAGTGGTTGTCACAATGGCCTTATTGTCAAAGATGACCAAAAGTGAAAGTGGTAATTTATGGGGGTGCCATGGGAAGATAGGTACACTACTACACTATTAGTAGAACTTCAAATTGGTTCAACTATTCTGGAAAATAATTTGAAAACCCAATAGACTGTACATATTCTTTGGCCCAGCAATACTACTACCAGCCATATATGCCAAGGCAGACAAAGACAGAAGAAATCATTCCATATACCTGAAAACATTTATAGCTGCACTTTTTGTAGGTGGGTAACTACCAATTGGGGAACGATTGGACAAATTGTGGTATATTCAAAGGGTCATAACATCATAGATCTATATCTGAAAAAAAAAATATCCAAGACTAACTCTTTCATTTTATACATAAGGAAATTGAGGTCCAGGAAGGTTAAATCCCTTTTCCAGATTCACAGATAATAAGCATCCAAAGGAGGATTTGAACTCTAGTCCTCTGATTCCATGGCTGTACTGCAGATCATGTGAACTCTAGGTCTGGTGAATTCCAGGTGTGGAATGAAGCACACATTTTAAAACATAGACGATGTGTTGATTTATTTTGTTAACTTTACTTCTTTGTGAGAAAGGAGGAGGGGTGGAGAAGAGTAGGGAGGAAAAAGAAACATCGATAAAACTTTTTTTTTAAAGCAATTAGTTGATTTGGTGCTGACTGTGCATATTTGGCATGGGGGAAATGGACTCTGCAAAGTTTTCAGCCTACCTTAAACTCATGCTTTGGTGGCTTTGAACTCAGCATGAACCTCAGAGGTTCCAGTTCAGTTAGACTTGGCACAAAGTCATTTCCTGCTTATGAGAAAAAACAAAAGGAGAAACTTTAAAGGTTTAATAAAACATCCCAAAGCCTTTTTGGACAACTCATAAAGGTCTGCAAATAAGAAACAAATGGATCTTGTCTCTCTTGAATTGCACACTGGATTTCAAAGGTAAGAGAAAAGAAGGTTTGACACAGAATGTTGATACAACAGACAGAATATGTTATAAGCTTGAGTGTGTGAGTGTGTGTGTGTGAGTGTGTGTGTGTGAGTGTGTGTGTGAGTGTATGTGTGTGTGTGCGTGTGTGTGTGTGTGTGTGTGTGTGTGTGTGTGTGTGTGTGTAGGGTCCATGTCTGTCTGCCTATAGAAGCAGACAAAATATTTGCCTACAAAATATTTGCTCCTCTCGATTCAATTCCATTCAATTCAAATCACTGAGCATTAACTAAGCTCTCACTCTTGGCACACATTCTTCAAGGACACCCTTGACGCCAGTTCCCCTACGTAGTCCCATATTTATTTTTCCATGCAACCTCCTCATACCCAAGCATGAGCCTCTTGTTGACCCCTGTGAATCTTCATTTGAATGCCTTGACCATTGCACTGTGCCATGACTTATAGACATAAAACAATATTGGTAGGATATTTGCATTAAAAAGAGGTAACTGTCTCCAGAGGAAATCTGGAGTCAATAAACAAGCCTCCACTCCTAGGAGTGTTGATTTCTGGTGAAGGTCACTCTATCAGGACGGCTGGTGTGGCAGAGAGACAGGATTTCCATTTCTCTTTTCTCATCTCCCTCCCAGGACTGGGAAATGATGGCAATGGGAATGGATGTTGAGGAAGGGGAGAGACATCTATGGGCCATTGGTGATGGCTGTACCACAAGGTAGGACCTGAGGCTTGCAACGGAGGTGGTAGAGGCTATAAGCCATAGATGGGTTGGAGGTGGGATGGGTAGAGCCAGTGAGGATAGAATTAGAAAAGCTGTGAAGGCTAGAGTAGAAACCAACTGGAAACCAACTGGTTTCTCTCTACCTCCCTGCAAGGGTTAGCATACAGATTCAGAATGGGGCCAGCCATTGATGAGATCTCTGAGACATCCCCATATATAGCATATATAGTGTATATAGCACTTTCCATGTGCCATGAACTATGCCAAATACTTTATAACTATTAATCTATTTGATCTTCAAACCAACCCTGGGAAGTAGGTGCTATCTGGATTTTACAGATGGGGAAACTGAGGCAAGTAAAGTGACTTGGCCAGAGTCCCACAGCTAGCAAGTGTCTGAGGTTACATTTGAAGTCAGATCTTCCTGACTCCAGACTTAGTACTCTATCCACTATACCATCCAGATATCCCTAAAATGGGCACAGACCATGTGCTTCAAAGAGTTGTCAGAAAATCATTCCCCCTTCTCCTCCCCATTAAAGACATCTGTGGAACTTACAGATGAAGAATGAGATCTGCTGCTTAATTATGTATTCCTATGAAAGGGGAAGATAATGCTCTAACAGCTCAGATACCCCAGAACTCAAATCCAAGGAAGATGGGAAGGTGCCCAAGAGCAAACTGTTCCCACAGAACTCTCTGACTGAAGAAAAGAGTTTGGAATATCAACAGCTATCAAGTATATTAAAAATTCTACAGATAGTTCCAAGAATGGCTGACCAGCCTCTACGTTGGCTTTTGCTTTATCAAGTCAAATAATGTTTTATAGACAATAAACAACTGGAACAGCTGGATCTTACATTTTGGACTTTTTTTTCAGTTTATTGTTTGATGGTCAAGATGTAATCTCTTATGTATTAATTCCTGAGAGAGAGAGAGACAGAGAGAGAGAGAGAGAGAGAGAGAGAGAGAGAGAGAGAGAGAGAGAGAGAGAAGAGACAGAGAGACAGAGAGACAGAGAGACAGAGACAGACAGAGATAGAGAGAAAGAGAGGAGAGAGACAGAGAGACAGAGATAGAGACAGACAGAGAGACAGAGAGAGAGAGAGAGAGAGAGAGAGAGAGAGAGAGGAGACCTATATAAATGTTTCTTGAATGAAATTAGTCAGCAATACTGGGAAGCATATAATAAAATTTGGTTATATTTCATTATAAGTGGAGGATTATATAGCTGTTGACTGCATCTCTGAGCCATAGCTGACCTATTCAGTTTTTCTCTTTGATTCTAGGCCTTATCAGCTTAGCCTAGTACTATTGTTCAGGACCTTCCTGTTTAGCTAGTCTGTTGGTGCTGCCTAACCATGTCCCATTGCCACCCGTGCTTCAGAATAATTAGATAATGCCACAGGTGGAGATGAGGTGTTTTCTTTTTTATAGCAATATATTAATTTTCTTATAAACCATAGTATGTTTTATAACACTTTATGGTTGCCTTTGGAACATTATTTGCATATATTTTTTCATTTGAACTTTACAAAATTCTGTTAAAGAAGCAGGATAAATATTCCTTAAGTATTTTAAGTATCAATTATTTCATTATCAGGTTATAGTCTTTATAGATGGTTATCCTGGCATTACACTAGATAGAAAAATCTACCCCTTGATGACAGAAATTTATTAATGAATCCCATTCAGATCTAGGACTTTGGGAGCCTGGGGCAACATTGCAAATCATGTCTGGATGTTAAAATGCAAATAAATCTACCCTCTGCTGGGAGAGAGGGATGGTTCATGATGGTTGATGCTCTGCCATACCACCATAAGGCATCAGAAGGGGGAATCTAATAAAGGACTGAAAATATTCTTATTTCCATTTTGCAGTTGAGTAAACTGAGGCTCAAAGAGCAAAGAGGAGAGTAGGTCATAATATGAAAGACCCAGTAGTAGCTGTAATTATTAAAAAAAAGGACTTGGCCTGGCTTTTTTCTTCTTTTCATCCCTTCTTCCCTCACAAAAACATAGAGACATCAAACACCACGTTTTGAAACAAGCACCCATCTCTGTGCTGGCTCCCAGGTGCAGACTCTGCGGTTTTGTGACTGTGAAACTCTTGGGTATTAATTACATCTTGCCTGTTATCATTTGCTTAAGATAATAATGGCATCACTTCCTAGCTCAAAATGATCTGAGAGTCAGGGGTAGTTGGGAATCTCAGTACTTTTAATGTGCTTCCTCAGAGACACTTTCCATACACCCACTCTCACATCCTCCCTCGGTGGGGATTGTTCAAACCCTGTTTCCCTGAACTTGAAGCCTGGCTTGTTACACTCACATAATGTCCTCTCCAGTAGCGAAGTGCATCCTTCAGAGAATGCTAGAACAACTAAAGACCTTAAAACAAAACACAGGGTATAGACATCATTACAAATTTCTTTCCGAGAAGAGTTTGACCCATCTGAAAAGCAATTTGGAATTATGCCAAGTGGCAGAAAAAATACACTCTAATGATAAAAAGAAAGCTCTATTAGACTGTTCAATATTAGAAAAACAAAAACCCTAGTCAGTACTCATCCCTAATAGCAGGTGGCATAGTAAATAAATGGCTGCCCTTAGCATCAGAAAAACTTGGGTTCAAATTCTACTCCTGAGGCTTGTGTTTTGCTCTGTGGTATTTTTTTAAATAATATTTTATTTTTCCCCAATTACATGTAAAAACAATTTTTAACATTCTTTTTTTTAAGTTTTGAGCTTCAGATTCTATCCTTTCCTCCTACCCTTTCCTCCTTCTTGAGATAGTAAGCGATCTAATGTAGGTTATACATGTGCAACCACGTAAAACATATTTCTCTATTAGCCGTTTGGTGGAAGAAAATTTTGAAAGGAAGAAAGAGAAAGAAAGAGAAGAAGAAAGAGAAAAAGGAAGGATGGAAAAAAGGAAGGAAGGGAGGAAGGAAGAAAGGGAGGGAGAGGGAGGGAGGGAGGGAGGGAAGAGGGAAGGAAAATAAAGAAAGAAGAAAAGAATATGCTTCTGTCTGTATTCAGATGCCATCTGGGGGTAGATAGCATTTTTTATCATGAGTCTTTTGGGATTGTCTTAGATCACTGTATTTTTGCTTTGTGGTCATAAGCAAGACACAGCCATTCTGATCCTCAGTTTCCTATAAACTGGGGGGTATTGATGCCTGTAGTAGCTACCTCACTGGGTTGTAAGTATCAAATAAGGCAATATATATGTATACATATATTTATATATATATAAACTGCTATATAAACGTCAGTAATGATGATGAAGAGAATGAATGGAGGTAATAGAATATGTGTTTTCCTAGGTGCTAAAAAGACCTTAGAAAGGTCAGTTTACCCCAGTTTTCTAATCTGTGTAATGGGGTTAATAATATGCACACCACTTACCTCATGGAGTTTCTGTGAGAATCAACAGCTCTTAGTTAGAAACATCAGAGGCTGTCTAGTCTGATGCTCTCATTTTACAGATAAGGAGATTAAGCCCTAGGGAATTTAAGTGACTTGCCTAAGGTCACATAGGTAGTAGACATGGGACAGGATTTGAACCCAGGACTTCTGACTCCAGAGTCAATGCTCTTTCCATTGTACTACACGCTACCCTCCTAAAAAGGGGGGTGTTTTAAGGCTATAAAGCACCATGAATTTTAGTTGACCTCATGACTTAAGGTCGAAAATGGTACTTTATAGAATGCCTGCCACTGTCCAGGGGTCATAGGTGTTTTATAACCTGAAGGGAATTGGATTGTGCATCTCTGAAGTACAAGGTACCCCTGAATCTTCAGAAGTTGTCAGCTAACATTCCCATAGAAAGGAAAATCTGGCATGCCAAAGCCTCTTATTTCAATCAGGGTATAATTAAGGTACAGAGAAGTACAAGAATAGCCAACCTGGATTACAGGAAGCCCACACATGTAGCAGCTAATATAAGTTATTTTAAATGGAATTTCTCTTTCTATCTCTTGCTGCTAGGTTTTATTGGTCACATAAAGAAATACTGAGGATTTACGTGGGTTTATCTTATATCTTGCAACTTTGCTAATGTTAACTATTTCAAGTAGTTTTTTAGTTGATTCCCTAGGGTTGTCTAAGTATATTATCCTATCATCTGCAAAGAGTAATGGCTTTGTTTCTTCATTGCCTATTCTAATTCCTTTGATTTCTTTTTCTCCTCTTATTGCTATAGCTAACATTTCTAGTACTATGCTGAACAATAGTGGTGATAATGGGCATTCTTGCTTCACCCCTGATCTTATTGCAAAGGTTTCTAGCTTATCCTCATTACAGATGATGCTTCCTGATGGCTTTAGATAGATGCTGCTTTTCATTTTAAGGAACACTCCCTTTATTCCTATGTTCTCTGGTGTTATTCATTGGAATAAGTGCTGTATTTTGTCAAAATCTTTTTCATCATCTATTGAGATAATCATATGATTTCTGTTGGTTTTTTTATTAATATGGTCGATTATGTTGATAGTTTTCCTAATATTGAACCAACCCCACAAATTTTGAAATAAATCCCACTTGGTCATTGTATAAAATCCTGTGATATATTGGTGTAATTACCTTGCTAGTTTTTTGTTTATAATTTTAAATCAATAGCCATTAGGGAAATTGGTCTATAACTTTCTTTTTCTGTTTTAGCTCTTCCTGGTTTAGGTAGTAGCACCATGTTAGTGTCATAAGAGGAGTTTGGTAGGACTCCTTCTTTGCCTATTTTTTATCCAAAGAGTTTATGTAGTATTTGAATTAATTGTTCTTTAAATGTTTGGTAGAATTCACTCATGAACCCAGCTGGCCCTAGGGATTTTTTCCTAGAGAGTTCATTAGTGGCTTATTCAATTTATTTTCCTTAGATAGGTGTTCATATCTTTTGATCAGTTATTGATTGGGGAATGGTTCTTATTTTTATAAAGTTGACTCAGTTCTCCATGTTTGAGAAATGAGGCCTTTATCAGAGAAACTTAGAAGCAGCATAATTTTCAACCAGTTTTATTGGCCTGGCTTAAAGGTGAGAGAGGTAGCTTAATGATGAGAACATTGACTCTGTTGTCTGAAGTTGTTACTGTTCAGTCATTTTTCAGCTGTGTGTAACTTTTCATGACCTCACTTGGGATTTTCTTGGCAAAGATACTGGAGCGGTTTGCCATTTCCTTCTCCAGCTCATTTTACAGATAAGGAGACTGAGACAAACAGGGTTAAATGACTTGCCTAATGACTTGCTAGTAAATATCTGAAGCCAGATTTGAACTCAGGGAGATGAGTCTTCCTGACTCCAGGCCTGAAGCTCTATTCACAGTGCCACCTTGCTGCCTCTGATGTCTGAGGACCTAGGTTTAAATATACCTTCTGATGCTTGTTACTTGTGTGGCCTTGGAAAAATAGCTTTATCTCCCTGGACCTCAGTTTCTTCATCTCTAAAACAAGGACCAGATGGCCTCTGAGACCCTTTCTTACTTCAGATCTATGATTCTATGCTGCTAAAGGAAGTGACATGTCTGGGGACTCATGTCAGGGTCAAAATTTGAATCTAGTTGCTGAGATTTCAAGACCGTTGATTTTTTCATTTTCTTTTAGCTTTCAATGAATAAACTTTTATTTTCTCTCAACAGAAAAAAAGTCTGAAAGATAGATTTTTAAGAACTATTTTACTTTCAGGACTTGGGCCATATAAACATCTTTGTCTGGTGGAATAGGTCAGGGTTTGGCAAGATCACCAATGACATTCCCACTTTCATAATGAAGAAAAAAGGAAAATAAAAGAAAAAGCATTTTGCCAACATATCGGTGAATAACTGAGCTATTGAAGGTTTCATGCTCTCCATGAACCTTATTTAACAGTATTGTCATCATTCACTAGGTATGAAGACCTGAGATTTAGTTCTGGCTCTGACAGTAATTGAATGTTAGATTTGGAGCACATCCCTCTGCTTTTATTTGGGGCTAAGTATTCTCATTTGTAACAGTCTAGATTAACCTTGAAGGTCCCTTCCAGTCTTGATTTTCTGTCTCATGGCCTTGCTCTGCCATTTCATACTCCAACGTCCCTTCTGTAGCTTACATTTTATTTTCCATAGTCTATGGTCTTCCAACTCTTCCAGAACCCTCCTACCTCTGACATTCTATATTGTAAGATTCTTTTTAGTTTTGATTTTCTGTTTTTTAGTTCTCTATATTTTGTGGTCTAAGAATCCCTCCAGTTCTGACTTTTCTACGCCTTATGTTCTAAGGACCCCTCCAGCTCTGATGTTCTATGTTCTAAGGTCAGCTCAATCATCACACAAAACTAATAGAAACTAACACAATTTTAGCAGATGAAAAGAATAAAACCAGCTATTTTTATAAAGGAATGGTAGAGAAAGAGCATAAAAGAGACTGGAGATTAGAGAAACATGATGCCCCTTGTTGAATTTCTTTTCATGGCATGACTTCATCTCCTTGGCAGCTGTCCTTGGGTATATTATTCTGGAGGCTGGTGAGAAGCAGAGCAAGGAATACAAGGGAGAAAAAAATCCTTTGGAAGATTAGGATTTGCCAAAGGGTATTGAGATGGAGCATTTGAGACACTGTATAAGAATACACAAGTCATAGTACCTTTCTGGGACTCAGCTTCCTTAACTGTTAAATAGAGTTAATAGTAACTATGCTCTCTCTATCTCCCAGGATTGTCGCGCTTTGCAAACCATGATGCACTGTAGAAATGGGAGCTATGGTTATGATCTACAGGGATCTATCACTATGATCTACACAGATCAAACATCCAGATGGAATGGGAAAAATACAGATTTTCATTTGGATCTTCCTAAATACTGTACCACAGTAGAAAGACCACTGATGATTTAAGTGTTAGTCCTGGCTCAGACACTCTCCACCTGTGTGATGGTGGACAGGTCACTTTCACTCCCAGTGTCTCAGTTTGCTTATTTTTAAAAGCAGAATAATGATGTTTACATTCCAACCTGACTATGTTTTATTTAGTTTTAAGATATGTTGTTCAGAGGTTTCAGTCATGTCCAACTGTCCGTGACCTCATTTGGGGTTTTCTTGGCAAAGTTACTGGAGTGGTTTGCCAATTTTCTTCTCCAACTCATTTTATAAATGAGGAAACTGAGTCAGACAGGGTTAAGCGACTTGCCCAGAGTCACAAAGCTAGTAAGTTCTGAGGCTGGAATAGAACTCAGATCTTCCTGACTCCAGACACAGGACTCTATTCAGTACACCACCTAGCTGCACCTTAAGATACTATAGAAAAAATGAGTTATTGTTTCCAAAATTCAAGTTTAGACAAATTCTAGATGGCAGAGAATTTTTTCTCTTGATGGGAGCCAGACTCCTTATGACTCCAACAAAATGAATGAATAAATGAATGAATGAAATTTCAGAAGAGACAACAAAGAGAAGCAACCAAGAAAAAAATACGCAAGAAAATTAAAAATCGACATGGAGGAGGAAAGGAGATAAACAGAGTGCCAACAGAAATCTAAAATACTGTAGAACAAATGAGTCAGCTCACAAGACTTCATCCTGAGCTTCCATTTCTTCCACACCACTTACCTTCACCTTGCACAGTCCTTCCTCACTCAAATCAAAGCCAAGTGCAAGTAATGTCATCATCTTGATGTCATGACCCTCTTCGGGAATGAAGGACAAACACAACAACAACCTTCATGTACTCATATTTCAGCCAAACTGGTCTATTTGCTGGAATCAGTCTTGCATCCCCTGCTTCTGTGCTTTGGAATAGGCTCATCCCCCTACCACAAGTACATTCTCTCTTCCCCTACACAGTTCAGAATCCTTATCTACCTTCAAAGACCAACTCTGGGATCACCTCCTCATTGAAGCCTTTATACTAGCTGTTTCCCATGCCTGAAATGCATTTCTTTCTTACTGCTTAGAATTCTTTGTTTCCTTCCAGACACAGGTCAAACACTACCTTTTACATGAAGTCTTTCCTGATGCTCACTAGGTGCTAGTGCCTTCCTTTACAAAATTTCCTTGAACTGATCATGTATGTATGTTATGCATGAGAGGCAATCGGTGTAGAGGATGTTCCTGGAGCAAGGGTGACCTTGCTTCCAGTCTTGCCTCTGACACATCCTGGTTATGGGATCCAAACTCTACTGCTCTAGGTAAGTAAGGTGCTGACTTGTGCTTATACCAATGAAATCACAAGTCCAGTTTTTATTGGTCTATTTTAAAAATATATAAATGTGCACAGATTATCTCCTCCAAAAAACTGAGTGTTCTTTAAAGGTAGAAATTGCTTCCTTTTCCCCTTTATATCTCCAGTGTCAGGGCAGATAGGTGGCACAGAGGATAGAGCTCTGGGCTTGGAGTGAGGAAGACTCTTCTTGCCAAGTTCAAATCCAACACTGATACTTCCTAGCTGTGTGATTTTGAGCAAGTTATTTAACCCTATTTAAACTCAGTTTCCTCATCTGTAAAGTGAACTTGAGAAAGAAATAGCAAATCATTCCAGTATCTTTGCCAAGAAAACCCCAAATGGAGTCAGGAAGAGTTGGATAAGACTGGAAAATATGACTAGACAATAGCATTCCCAGTGCCTACTACCTAGGGGGAGATGTAATAAATGTTGATCAATTGATTGACCAGAAAAAGTTTTTAAAGTGGCCAGGCTGCTCTTCCCCACTTCTGCTTTCATTCCTACCCTCCATTTCCCTGCCAACAAACTCTGTAATGCACCACTTTTTAACTGTGTCTAGCTCAGGAGAAGGAGGGGTCAAAGGATGGAGCACAGCCAAGGGCTATTCGGCATGGCAGTGGTTCCACCAGATTGATCCAAGCAGGTTTCTTTCCTCCCTCTGGCTCCAGCCTACAATATGCTACAGCATTTGCTTCCACAAACCACTGTGGCTTCATGCCCCAGGCTCTGAATTCTCATCTTGTAGTGAGTAAATGAGAAGACCAGAGAACAGGAAAATAAAGAGCCAGGTCCCTGAGTGAAAGCCAATGAACTGCCCACCCAGAGAGGAAAACCACATTTCCATATGAAACCCCAAGGCTGGAATGGGGAGTTTCTTTGATAGGAGGCAACAGTTTGGAGACAAACAGGAACAGCATGTGAAGCTGGCCCAGTGAACGGATGCTCTGGTGGAAAGTTCCTCCAGTTCAGGAAACAAGTTATTTGGCACATCTCTAGAGCAACTCCTCAAGTCTGGGCCAGGGCACAGGGCCAGACACCTGGGTTCTCATCTTTGGCTCTGTCACCAACTTGCTGTTTGACCTGGAGCAAGTCAGGTCACTCACCTGGGCCACATGTGCTTCATCTGGAAAATGAGACTATTGGGTTGGAGGAACTCTAAGGTCCCTTCCAGACCAGACATCCCATATTCTAGGATCTAAAGTTCTAAGCTCTAGAATTCTATGGTAAAAGTCAGAGGGGAAGAGTGAGCCACTAAGGATCATGGGTGGGTTATATTGTTTTTATTTTCTTGTAGTTATTTATTTTCTTGACTTAAAATTCCCAGGCTATCTTTAGACACTGTCCAATCACTGCCTAACTTTTCCTGCCTCTTTAATTCTGTCAATTGGAATTTTTATTCCTTTACATCCCTCAGTTCTTGGAGTATTATCATCCTTCTCCTGTCTGATTTCCTTCCATTTTCTCTATCTCTGTCTTTCTGTCCCTCTCTCTGCCTCTTTCTCTGTCTTTGTGTTTCTGGCTCTCTCTCTCTCTCTCTCTCTCTCTCTCTCTCTCTCTCTCTCTCTCTCTCTCTCTCACTCTCTCTCCTTCCTTCCTTCCTTCCCTCCCTCTCTCCTTTCCTCTCTCCTATAGTAGGACCTGAATCCAGTCAATGGAGCTACACATACACTACACATACCCCTTGCTCAGTCAGATAGCATATATAATCCTGCCTTCTAGGCACCACACCTCAGTAGGATCTAATTATAAAGGACTACTTTAATTGGCTCATTGAAGCCTCCATCCTGATTGAGCCAATGAAGTCTCCTGAAGCCACTTTGCAGAGCCTTTTCCAAACCTTCCCTTGCTGCTGGAAGCCAAAGGCTCCCCACTTCTCCCTACTTCATATATCCACAATAACAATAATGATCAAATGTTAGATAATGGAATTTGACTCTACTGGGTGACCTTTAAAGTCCTTTCTAGCTCTAACTGTATGATTCCACTTTGTGCCTTGCCCTCAAAGGGACCACGGTCTGATCAGGGAGTTAGGGCATCCACCCATGAAGCAGAGGCTCAATTAATCCCTCCCCTGTGAGAGGGGGAGGAAAAGGAAGAAAGGTTGGAATATTAGCAGAATGTTTTCTGGAAGAGACAGAAATTAAATTTCAATTAGCAGAAGGGAGATCTTTACAGGCAATGGGAATACTGTCAGGGAAGGCATGGAGATAGGAAAGCAGAGGGCCCCATTAAGGACAAGCTCTAATTAAAGCACAGGGTGATGGACTTCAATGTTTTCCATAGTGAAATATTTTTGTTTAATTTTTTAATTATTATTCATTTTAAAATTTTTATTTATTTTTATATATTTCTTCTTAATTTTGAGTTTCAGATTCTCTTCCTTTTTCCAATGCCTACCCACCTACCCACTGAGAAGGCACACAGTATATCAGTTATATATGTGAAATCATGCAAAACATATTTCCATACTAGCCATGTCACAAAAAAGCAAGAAAAATAAAGAAAATGATAAAATGATACTCCAGTTTGCACTCAGAGTGCCGTCTTTCACAGTTGATCATACAATATTGCTGTTACTACGTACAATGATCTCCTGGTTCTGCTCTCTTCATTTTCTATCACTTATATAAGGCTTAGGTTTCTCTGAAACCTTCCTCCTCATTCTTTATAGCCCAGTAGTACTCTATCACAAGCATGTACCATGAATGGTTTGACCATTCCCCAACTGATGGGCAGCCCCTCAAGTTTTCAGTTCTTTGCCACCACAAAAAAGAGTTGCTGTAACATATGAGACCTTTTCCTTAGTGTGATAAACGTTAAAGTAGTTGATCTTCAAGATCAACAAGTCTAGCCATTTTATTTTACACATGAGGAAACTGAGGCACAGATAATTTAAGTGACTAGACAAGATGATATGTGATATATGATAGATCAGTGGTACATAACAGGTCTGGGATTTGGATCCTGGTTGTCTGAGTACAGATTCAGTGTTTTTTCTACTAAACCACATTGCATGTCAATGATTAGTTTCACTGCAGTATATGGACTGAGTTTAATTCAATTACACACATAGTTAAATACATATATAAATCCATGTATGATAGATTGTTTTGTTGGTTTACTTTGGCATCATACAATGTTAGAGCTGGAAGGAATCAGAGGAATCCTCATTGAGCCCAACTCACTCATTTAACAGGGGAGGAAATTGAGGCCTAAGGCTTCCTAGAAAGTTAGCAGAAGCCCCAGGACTTTAATCGAGGTCTCTAGATTCCTATTCTGGCCACTGCATCACACATTGACCTTCCTTTATGTAGGCATAGCTCCTGAAGCTAGGTAATGTGTAAATCACTTGTAAAATTGATTTTTAAAAGATATTTTGAGAGCTAAGTTTCAATTATGTTCTTCCAAAGGAAGGAATGCTGACTAACCATGCAGCAGGGACCTTTTATGCCAGTCCTGGGGCATAGAACGTCTCTTTCTGAGAACAGGAAAAAAAAATCTCCTCAGATAACTTAAAAACAAAGGCCCAAGTTAAAAACTGGCCTTGCTTGAATTTTTCCTTTTTCTTTGGGCCAATAATCTTAGCAGAGAGCAGCCTCCAGGAGTGATGGGAAAGGAGAGGGGAAGAAGGGCTCCAGAACGATGATATATCCCTTCCTCCCATACAGTCCCAACCATCACCTAAATTCTTCTACCAAAGGTACCCCAGGGAGAGCACAGACTGAGCATGTAGAGCCCTGGGAGAAGGCAGGCACAGGTGGCCCATCCAAGGGCAAGGGGTAGAGTCTAGATGAAGAAAATAGGGAGAGGAGAAGGCCTGGAATCTCTTTCCCAGGAGATAGTACCTTTCCTTCCCAAGGGATAGCTCAAACTGAGAATGATCCTTTGAGATAGAGGACTGGGACCCTGTCCCTGACATTGAAAGAAAGAAGCTTTGGAAGGGAGAGTGAGGAGAGAGCACTCAGTATGGGGGAGGGGAGGAGGAAGGAGTGTGAGAAAGAAGACTGAGAAAAGAAGTGCTTAAGGGGCACTGAAGATAAGTTTGGCTACAAAGATTGGATGACTTCTTGTCAAGGATGTTAGAGAGGGACTTGTAACTTGGCCAGGGACTGAGCTCTGTGATCACTGGGGTCCCTTCCATCTTTAATTCTGTGACTCACAATTTGCTAATGGTTATTTGTGAATTAAGACTTCATGTTTCCAATAGAGGAATCCTGAGGTCTAACACAAGGTTATCATAAAGTTCTTGAGCATTTTTAAAAACTCCAATAAAGACAACTTGAGTTAAAGGAAGGTATTCAATTTACTCCTTCATTCAATATGCCATTTATGACCATCCCTCCCCCTTACATATGTGATATATGCCAAGGTGACCAATGATGAAATTAAGCCAGGCCCTTAGAGAAGTCACAGCCTTAGAGGGGAGATGAAATGAGTACACAAAAGCCTACAGTCTAAGGCTAGTTGAGATAAGTCTGCAGAGATAGAAGCTAAGTGCTATTGGAGTTCACAGGATGGAGGGGCTACTTCTAGTTGTATGTGTGGTGGGGGGAGCAGGGAAGATGTTGTGGATGTTACCTTATACTTCCATTCATGTCAACTCCATCCCCACAGAGGTCCCTATCTCACTCCTAGAGTTCCTTTGTGTTCTCTAGAACTCCTGTTCTACTGTTGGAAAACTATCTTTCCTATTAGACTCAAGCTCTTCCTTTGAAAATCATTCTATGTATATTTTGTATTTATTCCCACTACTTCTTCCCTCCCCAAGACTATACATAATTCTATTTTGTCTCTGTGCCTAACACAATGTCAGAGATATGACAGGCGCTTAATAAATACCTTTCATTTTTGTTGGTATTCATTGAATTCTAAAGGAAGGGTAGAATGTCAATAGAAGTGGAAAGGGGTGAAGTTAGAACATTCCAGGCTCAGGGAACTGTCTGAGTAAAGGCAAGGAAACCAGAAAGTCAAATTATGAGAAGAGGCCGGAGACTGGTCAAGTTTGGTGGAAGGGGGAAACTTTGGGATGGAAGTGATGAGATATGATAGAAACAATCTCAATGAAATTCACAAGCAAATTTACTTACAGCAAGACCATTTGTGAGCAGGCCATTTCTATAGCAGAACTTGTGATGTGTGAAAAGCATGAGCTCTCATGGATGAGAAAGGAGCAGTAGTGATAATAACAGACATTGATGGGAACTTTAAAGTTTGCAGAATCCTTTATGTGTTATCTCATTTGATCATTACAAAAACTCCGTGAGGTAGGCACTATAATTACCCTTATTTTGTGGATGAGAAAAAGCCTGAGAGGTTAAAAGACTTGTCCAGGGAAGGATTTGCACCCAGTTTGCCCTGGCTCTTACTGTACCATTGCACTGTTGTGTCCTGAAGGTATTTTCTGATAAGGATGAAAGCTGCTATCTACTGTGAAAAGAATCTCAAGGTCCTAGTGGTTATGTGATGTAGCAGATGGAGCCCTAACTCTACCCCTAGTTAGCTCTGTGAACTTGGGAAGTCGCATGTACTTTCTGGGCCTCAGTTTCATCATGAATATCATATGAATATCATATCAATGAATATAATATCTAATTATCTGCTGCATCCCGGGTCATTGCCAGCTGTCTTGACTTTCGTCCTGACACTGGACTTCAATGACTGGAGGAGAGTGAGACTGACAAAGGGTCACCACCACCAACAATATCCATCCTACCAGTATCATAATATTTCTATGAGAGTTGTTTTTATTAATCCTTGTATCTGTTCCCCCACTGCACATGGGTCCTTAGACAAAGTAGTTACATAATAAGTATTTATTGAATAGAAGTAATGAACGTTAAACATCGATATTTTTGAAACAATTTCAAATTATATCCCATGCTCTCCCAGCTCTCTTTCATAAGCCAGGAATGACCTTCCTCTTCCCTACTTTTGGCCATTGAAATATGACCCATCATTTAAAGACTCAATTATTTATCAACTCCTCAGAAGTCTTCCAGGATTCTTTGAATCAGAATTGATCTTTATCTTCTTAGATCTTACATAGCACTTGGTTTGTCACATTCATAATGGGATTATCATGTCCATTTTATTTTATTATCTGCTCTCTCTCTTTCCCTTCCTCCTTTTTCCACTTCTTGCTTTCGGTACAGTAAATCAAATCAATACAACTTATACAACCATTCTTTCTGAAAAATCTATTACTGCCCTATGGATCAGCTCACCATTTCTTCCCATAAATCTTCTCCTAGAATATAAGCGCCTTGAAGGCAGGGACTGAATCACTGTTGCATTTGAACCTCCAGTGCTTGGCACGATTTCTGATGCATGGTAAGTGCTTAGTGATTTTTTCTTCATTCAGTATTTCATATTATAACTGTTTGTGAATGTAATATATCCCTAGACTATAAGCTCTCTACGTTGTTGTTATTGTTTAGTCATTTTCAGTCATGTCTGATTCTTTATGACCCTTTTGGGGGGGGTTTCTTTTAATAAATGCTTGTTGAAGTTAAAGATAAGCAATGTCAGTTCTTGATGATTCCATTGTCTTAACTCTGTGAATACCTTTAACTTTAAACTGGAAGCACACAAGTCAACGTACGTGATGTATGGAATTCAAGATCCAGTTCAGGTCCCACCTTTTCCATGAAGCTTTTTTTTTTAATGTTTTATTGATCCTTTCCGGGTTTTTTTTCAACATTGCTATGACCTCTCAATAACCATCCTTCTCTTCTTGAAACAAAGCACAATTAATGGGTTAGGGGAATCTAACACTTAGACTATGTTTGATAATTTATGCCTTGTTCTATGTGCATATACGGTCCACCATCTCTTTACCAAGAGAAGAGAGGTGCATTCCATCATTTGTACTTTGGAATCACAGCTGGGCATTTACTGATCTGAATTCTTATGTCTTCTCCTGTTATTTTCCTTTATATTATTGTGGTCACGTATATGGTTCTCTTGGTTCAATTTATTCCATTATGAATCAGTTTAAACAAGTCTGCTCCAACTTCTCTGAATTCCTTGTAGTCATCATTTCTTATAATGAAATTATAATTAATTAATTATTAATTATTATTAATTATTTCTTATATTTTATTGCATTCATCTACCACAACTGGTCAATATTTTAATTTCCTTCCAGGTTTTTAGCTATCACGTAGAGTACTACTATAAATATTGTGTTGTATGTAAGGCCTTTCCCTCTGTCTTTGACCTGCTTGGGGCATATTCCCAGCAGCAGAATCCCAGGGTCAAAGAATATGAATAATTTAGTCACTTTACCCACATAGTTTCAGTTTTTCAGAAGGGTTAGATCAACTTGACCTTCCCAAATTATGTGTTAGGGTACCTTACTTCCCACAGCCTCTCCAACATTGGTGCCATTTTTTTCTAATTCCTCTATCCCAATTTTCTAGGTATAATAAAAATTTTGTATTAATTTATATTTCTCTTAATTATTAGAAATTTGAAGCTTGCTCTTGGTTTGCATTTCTTTTTTTTTTAAAGCGTTTACTCATATCTCTTGGTAATATCTTTTAGGGTCCAGGAAGTTTTCCCTGACTACTCTATCCTTCCTCAGCTCTCTCCTCTTTGAACATACTGTCTATAACATACAATCTGGCTCTGATTAGACATAGTTTTGCACTGTTCCCTTGGTTGGTTGGAGAAATGCTGCTCTTCCACAGAGTTATTTAGAGCTAAAGGAGATACTAGACACCTTCTAACCCAACTTGCTCATTTTACAAGTAGGGAAACTAATATGCAGAGAAGAAAATGACTTGTTTAAGGTCACATAGATAGAAAGTGACAGATGTGCTAGAAGTCAGGTCTCCTCATTTGCAGTCTAATAGTCTTTATAATTCAACAGGAAGAAGCAAAAAGAGCAAGCATAATATTCAGTATCAATAATTAAGACATGTCTCCAACTAGACCAAATAGTCTTTGGAAAGCGACTTCTCTTGACTGGTTAAGGTCATTTCTAAGGTATTCTATTGTTCTAACACTCCATAGCCAATGTCCTAACTCTATAAGTTCTCCTTTTAAGCAACATATTCTATGTTTTATGGCTTTTTGCATCTCTAACCTTTAATGTTTCTTCTAAGTTCTATTTTCTAAGTTCTCTTCTAGCTGTAACTGCTTTTTGATTCTATAAGTTATGGCTAAAGAAAATTCCAACTAATGGTTTTTAAGAAGATTCACTCAGATTTTTAACCAAAGCTTCCTCTGACATTGTATGAGTTGGCAAACATCTAACCATAGATTTCATTTCCAATTATGACAGCATTCAGAATGAGTTACCTCATCGTATCCATTAATAATGATTTTTAAATCATCATTCAAGTGGCAAGAATTATCTCCAAAGAGGCAGAGTGAGTGACAAACTTCTAGGAAAGTTATCAGAAATTGATCAACAACTATGCAGCAGAGTAGGTGAAATCACTCTTTGGCCAGTTCCATATAACCTTTGGGATGATGAGACCTGCAGTCATTTATGAAGACTGTGGAAGAGGCAGAAATAGATCCAACATCCTGACTTCCCAGTTGTGCATAAACCTAATTATTCTGAGCATGCAGAGGATAGAGCATCGAGAAGTCAGCTATCATAAGACCACTCTTATGGTACAGTTAATTCATTATTCTAAACATAGAAAAGACAAAACATTGAGAAGTCAGCCTTTGACTACATGGTATGGCTATATGGAGAAAAAAAATCATAGAATTATAGACCCTCAAAGGTAGATTGGTTTTTACAGTTCTCTGAGGTCAACCTAAGAGTTGTTGAATAGGCAGAAGCCTCTCCTATAGCATTTCAATAGTCCTTTAAGTTTTGTATATATGTAATAGTAATATAAAATGGAAAGATCTTTCTCATTAATTAATAGGCCCATATGATCTGCTTGGATCGCCTGGAAACCCAGGTCACATGAGGTGGGAGGAGCTTGCTGAAGAGGCAGAACAGGAAGGGTGGAGCAGCACTGGGAGGAAGTAAGTGAGTGGGGCCAGGTCAGGTCAGGGGAGATAGAGCGCAGGCCAACTGACACGGTGTGACAGTTGATAGTGAGAAGGTCCTGGCTGAGGGAGGGGAGGTTTGAGAATGACTTTGCCCTCTGCTGTGATCATGGTTATTAACTACTTGGTCACCATGATGGATATGACTTTCTGGTTCTGGGATTTGTCTTTCTGGTGTTTAAGTAAATGTTTTTCTTCTGCCTTCTATATGGAGAGTCTTTTATATTCTGAGATTGAGAACTATGCTGGCATATTCATATTACCACCAGTGCTTTGAATGTTGCCTTGCTGATTCAATATTTCACCAACATTATCTCATTTGGTCCTCACAGTAAACCTGTGAAGTAGGAGCTCTTTTGGCCTTCATTTTACAGATGAAGAAATGGAAACTGGACATGGTATTTAAATGACTTTCTAAGGATCACATAGTTATATAGTATTTGAGGGAGGATGTGAATTCAGGTCTTTCTGATTTAATGTCCTGGCATCCTGCCACTTTGCTCCTGACCAGCTAGCACACTTTGGAGGAGCATTTATATTGGCCCTTTCTCTTTCCATCAGTGGCCAGTGGGAATACTCTTGACACATATCAATACATTTGCCAATATATCTGACCCTGTTCTCTATTTCCACCTATATTGGGCTTTTAAAAACTCTGCCAATGGAGAGTAAGATCTTGCAGGTCCTTTTGGAATGGAAAAGTTTTGTGCACGGTCCTAAGTATAGACTAAATATCTGTCACCTGAAGACTTGCCTAGCTAACCATAGAGAGGTTCTTTATCAATTAGCTGATTTAGCAATCAGTAACTCATGAAACTATCTCCTAAGGCGTGGAGGGATTTGTGATTCGTATCAGTGGAGAAAACTCATACTGGTAAATAATGAATGAATTTTAAACAAAGAAAAAAATAAGAGAGCAGGAGAATGAAAGAAAGAATGGATTCTTCAATTATTGATATCAGAGGAAACTGAATCTTGAGGAGGTATGAAAACATCTAGTGTCCTAGATTTAGTTCTGAGCACCATACTGTGGAAAGACATTAACAAATTGGAGTAAGTCCAGAGGAGGATAATCCGGATGGTAAGAGGACTGAAGATGGCTCTATAATGATTGGTTGAATCAACAGTAACAGAAGGGGGAGAAGGAGGCATTACCAATGTATTTAAAAATCTGGAGGCTTGTTGCCTGGAAGGGGTCTTTTGCCTTATTTTCTGTTGCTCTAGTCAGCAGAACTAGGGCCAAAATTTAGAAAAAAAAAACATCACAGAAGACAGACTTCAGTTCAACATAAAGAAAAGATTTCAGATAATTAGATATGTCTAAAGTACCTATGCAGTATACTCCAGAGTCACTTAATAAAGGTATACTAAATTGAATAAGAATTCATGGAATGAACTGCCTTTTCTAGGAAAGGAGATTTACTTCAATGGAGAGAGCTATTTAAGTAGGAGCTTCTATTGGAAATATTTAAAAGGTGATTCTTTAGGCAGGAGCTGGATTAGGTGACTTGAACAGGGCATGATTTCCAGCCCTGAATTTCTAAGATTTTATTATGTTGGGCCTAATATTCAAATATTCCCATAGGCTATAATTCCGTGGTTGCTGTCAAAGCCCACATCTAATAGAGCATCTTGCCAGGTTGCAGCCCTTAGAATTAGCTGCATTTAGATTGGGTCTCTGAGTCTGTTATAAACATTTTGGTACCCTTTGTCTAGACAGGGAAACACTGAGAGCAAAGGCAGCAGGAGTTTTTTTTTTTTTTTTTAAAGCAGCCTGATTACAAGGTTCCTGCTATGTGCAGGTACATGAGGCCAAGGATATTTTATGAAACACATCAATAGCTGATGGAGGTTAGGTTAACAGGCAACCAACGTCCATTAAGCAAACAGAAAGCAAACCCCAGGCCCTTTCTAATTCCTCTTTAATGTGTTTAGCGTGTTCCTTTGCAAGAGAGATGAGCTCTCCCCTGTGGCTTCATTGCTGCTGTTTTACCATAAGATTAGAAAAAAGCCAGACAGACTGATAAAATGTGGGTTTTATAAATCTCAAAAGCCAGAGTCTTAAATCAAGAGGGAGCACTGTCATCTTTGGGGGCCTACCTGCACCCTGATACCCCCTTCCCCTTTTAGTATCATTTTTCTATTTCTTGACTTCTTTTTCTCCTTAGGTATATATTCTAATTTCATAGAGTTATAGAATGTCATGGTAAATAGACCTTAGAGCATAAAATACCAGAGTTGTGAGGTATTACAGAACACAAAACGTAGAATGTCAGGAACTTTAGATTAGATTATAGAAAATACAATCTCCGGGCTGGATGATACCTTAGAACATATTAGAAGTAGGAAGGTCCTTAGGTTATTGAATATTAGGGCAAGAGAGGTTCTTAAAACAGAGAATACTAAAATTAGGAGGGACTTTAGAACCTAAACATGATATGACAGAACATTAGACCATAGACCACATGAATAATGTTAGAGCTAGGAGGGTTTTTAGATTATAGAACAGAATATAGAACACAGAATGCTAGAGCTAGAAAAGACCTTGGATTATTGAACATGGAATTGAATATTTAGAAGGAACCTTAGAACATAGACTTTAGATTATAGAACATTCAATGTTAGAGGTAGAAATGAACATAGAACTAAGAATATTAAAACTGAGAGAATTTTTAGAATACACAACATAGACTGTCAGAGGTGAAGGGGACCTTAGAACACATAATACAAGAGAGCAAAACTGAATAGGTCTTAGAACACAGAACATATGCAGCCCCTACCTGAGACCCTAAAAGATTTTAATGGTCCCCTGAAGAAAGCTCTGTGATTCTAGGAGTCATGAACATAGAGTTGTAACTCCTAACTGAGATGAGAGGAGAGAAAAGTGAAATTTGAGAGATGAAATGAGGAACATGTGCATTTTTAAGGAAGACCTGAGTTCAAATGTGGCCTCAGATACTTCCCAACTATGTGACTTTGGGCAAGTCCCTTAACCTTGTTTGCCTCAATTTCCTCATCTATAAAATGAGCTAGAGAAGGAAAAGTCGAACCACTCCAGTATCTTTGTCAAGAAAATCCCCAATGAAGTCACAGAGTCACACAGGACTCAACAACAACATTATTTTTTTCATTATTCATGGAGAAATTGGTACTGGTGCTGGCCCTTGGAGGGAGAAATAGAATTCAGTATGTGATGGGGAATCCATTGTAGACACTCAGGTCAAAACGCACAAAGGTACTACAGTCAGAAAGGGCAGGACAAGTTGCATGAGTAGAGAATGCTCATGTTTGGCTGGAATGCAGAGTGTGTAAAGGGCTGGACCCTAAGATAGGGCCTGAAGGATAAGGTGAAGCTGAAAACTAAGGAATATTTATTTTATCCTAGAGGCCATAGGGAGCCAAGTATGAACTTTTGAACAAAGGAGTGATAGGAAGATTATTTCAGCAGTTGTGTTAAGACTGGAGGAATTAGTGATTAGAGGTAGAGAAACCAGCTAGGAGGCTATTACAAAAGGTCAGGTTCACAATGCCAACCAACACTGCCTAAAGAGAGAAGGTGTTGAGAGTGGGAAAAGTTTAAGAAGCTCTGAATGAACAGAACACTGAGATATGAATTAGGAGACCTGAATTGGAATTTATATTCTGTTGCTTTCAGGACTTTGAATCTTGGGAAAGTCACCCTTCCTGCTCTTACCTCAGTTTCCTGTTCTATCAAATGAATGAGAAAATTATGCCACATAATCTACTAGATTGCTTCAGCTTTGATGGTCTTTGTTCTAAATCAATTCTAAAGACAACGGTCTATATTCTAAGGCCCCTTTCAACTCTGGATCTCTGTGTTCTCTGTTCTAAGTTCTGTTTCAGCTCAGTCATACTGTGTCTAAGCTTACCTCCAACTCATAACTTTTGATCTGGGATACCTCAGTTTTAATACTGCATGTTGTAAGGTGCCTCCAACTCTATGTTCTAAGCTCCATTTCAGCTATAACATCCTATGTTTTAAGGTCTCTTTCAGCTCTGGAGATCTAATATTTGTGGTCTAAGCTCATATACAACTCTAATAATCTATAATCCATACTCTATTTTCTCTTTCAGTTCTAAATTCTGTGTCCTAAGGTCTCTCCCAGATCTAAGAATTTTTCGTTCTAGGGTTCCTCCCAGCTTTGACATTCTGTATTCTAAGATGCTTGCCAACTTGAACATTCTAAATTACTTTCCAGCTCTGATATTCTACATTATCTGTTCTTTCAACCCTGAAATTCTATGATTTTTCCAATGTCCAAGATGGCAAAAAAGCAGTTTTCTTTGACAGAGATCTGGGTATTTCTTCTGGAGGTAAACAGTTCATTTTTCTTCATCAAAGAACTGGCAGCTAGGAAGTTTCACTCAGATAAAAAGCTTGTAGCATGGTCAGTTCCTATAATTTACAATTAGAATTTGGAAGCATAAATTGTGCATTGAGTATGAATCCTGAATGGGAGACACTTACTGTGAGGATACTCTATCTGCAGCAAAGGCTGCAGTGACAAGTGACTTGTGGCAGAATGCTTGGTGGTATGTGCAGATAGCCTCCTAATTACTTGGAAGGTGGAAGGACTGAGACATTTACTAACTGCATCTTTTAGCTATTGCCATAAAACACCAGGACCTCAAGGAGCAGGTAGATTACATAGTTTTAATAATTACTCTAATTTAGAGATCACATGATCATCAACCCTGAGTTCTGTGAGGGAAATCAGAGGTTCCTAAAGAAGTAATGTAATTTGCCTAAGAACACACAGTGTAGTGGGAAAGAAGGAAGAAAGAAAGGGAGGTAGAGAGGAAAAAGAGAAGGAAGGAAAGAAAGAAGAAAAGAGGAAAGGAAGGAAGGAGAGAAGGAAGGGAAGAAAGACATAGCAGCTAGATGATAAAGTGCATAAGAACACTGGACTTAGAGTCAGGAAGACATAAATTCAAATCTAGCCTGGGTGAACCCAGGCAAATTACAACCTCTCTTAGCCTCAGATTCCTAATCTGTAAAATGAGAATAATATAGCCCTTATTTTGTAAGGTTGTTTTAAGGATGAAATGAAATAACATTTGCACGATGCTTTTCAAACCTTAGAGTGCTATAAAAATGCAAACTATTATTAAAAAGGGAGTGGGGAAAGAGAGGGGGAGAGAGAGAGAGAGAGAGAGAGAGGGAGAGGGAGAGGGAGAGGGAGAGGGAGAGGGAGAGGGAGGGAGAAGAAGAAGAAAGAAGAAAACTCAAGACTATATGCTATTAATGCAACAAGGGAAAAACAAAAATCTCTGTCCTTCCTCCAAACTTCTCATTACTGTTAAGGGAACTGCTTTACTCCTAGACAGTCAGGGTCATAACCTCAGAATCGTTCCTCACTTTCCCCTTCACTCACACCCAATATCCAATCAATTGTCAAGTCTTATTGACTGTCCTTCACAAACATTTCTCACCTTCATTTTCTTCTTGAGGTAACTAGGTAGAGCAGTAGTTAGAGCACCAGACCTGGAGTCAGGAAGACCTGAGTCCAAATCTGGCCTCAGATACTTAGAAGCTTGTGGCCCTGGGCAAATCCCTTAGCCTCTATTTGCCTCAGTTTCCTCAATTGTAAAATGAGGGTAACCATAGCACACACCTCTCAGGGTTGTTGTGAGGATCAAATGAAATAATCGTTCTAAAAGCACTAAGCACAGTGCCTGGCACATAACAAGCTCTATATGAATGTGAATTATTTTTATATCTTATTCCCTCTGCTCACATGACCACAACCTTGGTTCAGATCTTCATTATCTCACCCATAGAATCTCACACATGGACTATTTTTAATAACCTTCTAATTGGTCTTCCTGTTTTTAATCTCTCCTCTGAACAATCTATCCTCCCCATAGTGAACAAAATAATTTTCCTTAAGTTACAGGTCATTGCCCCCAAACCAAATAAAAACAAAACAACAACAATTCTTGATGACGACACCCTCAGCATAAAATTCAAGGAAATTTCCATAGGACAGGTGGCAGTTTAGCTGGGCCTTAAAGGAAAATGTGGATTCTGACACGAAACGAAGAGGGTACGCACTCCAAACACGAGGGACAGCCTATTGGAATGCCTTGGAGGAAGGAGACAAATTAGTTTGCATATGAAGAAAAAGTAGTAGTCTAAATTTGCTGGAATTTACCATTCTTAAAGGAGCATAAGTAGTTCTGAAAAAGCAGATTGGAGCCATGCCAGGGTCAGGGAAAGGAAGGACTTGAGCACTAGATTAAAGGATTTGTCTTTTCTCTTAACAATAATAGTGAGTCACAGAGAATTTTTGAGCAGGGGAGTGACATGGCCAGACCTCTACCTTACGAAGATGATTTTGGCTTCCATGTGAAGGATGAGTTGCAGAAGGGAAAGACTGGAGGTAAGGAGACCAGAGAAGAGGTTATTATAATATTCCAGACAAGAGGTGATGAGGGCTAAAACTATGCTGGTGTGGTAAGAGATGAATCAGATGATGGTGGAGGTAGGACTGAAAGGACTTGGCAAATGATTAGCTATGAGTGATGAGGAAGGGGGTGTCAAAGGTGACTCTCAGGAAGCCTGCATGGTGCAATTGTAATTTTGCTGGATTTGGAGGCAGAGGACTGGGTTCCAAGGAAAGTTAGCATTTACATAGCTCTTGGAGTTTTGCAAGGTGCATTATCCACATTGACTCATTTGAGTCACATAACTATCTTGTGAGGTGGGTCCTGTTATTATCCCATTATCCAAATGAGAAAACTAGGGTTGACTTGCCTAGGGTCACAGAACTAAATGTCTGAGGTAGGATTTGAACACTTATTCAGACTCTGACCACTACCGGTTCAGTCACCTATGATTTGGGCAAATCTCTTAACTTCTTTCTGTAACCTCATCTGCAGTGGATAGAGTGCAGAGCCTGGAATAAGGGAGACTCACCTTTCTGAGTTCAAATTTAGCCTCAGACACTTACTAGCTGTGTGACCCTAGGCAAACCACTTAGCTCTACTTGCTTCTATCTGTAAAATGAGCTGGAGAAGGAAATGGCAAACCACTCCAGTATCTTTGCCAAGAAAATTCCAAATGGGGTCACAGAGTTAGACGTGACTGAATGACTATCAGGAACTTCCCTTCTCTCTGTGCCTCAGTAACATCGTCTGTAAAACAAAGTTCCTTGGGCAAGTCATTTAATTTCTATTGGCCTCAGTTTCCCCATTTGTAAAAAGAGGGATGGAGTAGATGAAATGACCTCTGAGGTTCCAACCTACCAACTCAGAATCCATGATCCTATGATCACAGACTTACTATCCAGACCCCAGTATCCACGCAGGAGAGACAACCCCTTCCTTGACATTTTATTGAGGCTGATTCAGTCTCTTACCACTTTTTTAAAGCTGCTCCACAGAGACCTGAAATATCCAAGTGAGGAAATGGAAAGACTAAGCATTTCTTAACTCCCAGATGGGTAAACAGCAGCATCACCTCACACACCATTTTTGCTGACGGAACTATTTTCTCAAGAGAAAGTTTGACTTCTGACAAACTCTGTAAGTTTTACCTATTTTCTCAGCATCAACAAGATGAACCCATTAGCAGTATGGGGACAGGCTTTCCATGGTAACGACAGCTCATATTCTGTAGGGCTTTGAGGTTTACAAAATGCTTCCCTCATGACCACAGTGGGAAACAAGTAATGATAATAACCGAGGTTTACATGGTCCTTTACACACGTGATCTCAATTGAGTCTCACAAAACCACTGTGCTATTATCCTCACAACAATCCACCTAATGTTATGTAGTTCAACAGAAGGGCAGATTAAGGCTCAAAGAGGGAAGTGATCTGCCTGAAGTCAGATAACTACGAAGTGTTGGAGGCTTAATTCAAACCCAAATCATCCTGATTTCACGCCCAGGGCTCTTCCCATTCTACCACAGTGTCTCTCAATAGGGACTATTATACTCATTTTCCCAAAAAGAAAACAGCCTCGGAGAGACACTCACAGGGTTACACTGCCAGTGAGTGTCAAAAGCAAGATTAGAATCCAGATCTTCCTAACTCCAAGCACAGTGCACTTTCCACTTATGCCACAATGCTTCTCATATAGTAAGGTGTTTGTCAACTCCATTTTACAGCTGGATAAAGTGAGGCTCAGACTTGTCCAAGGTCATATAACTGGTAAATGACAAAGGCATGATTTGAATCTTGTTCTTCCAGATTGCAGTTGTTGTTATTCCCATTTTACAGATGAGAGAACTGAGCTTGGCAGAATTAAGTGAAAGAGCTAGAAATTGATCTCTATGTTGTTGGCTGTAGAAACAGCTCTTTCCATTGCATCATTCATATAAGGCTCCAAACCTTTTCTGAAACCATGGAAGAAACTCCTCTTCCTATGAAAAATGCCAACTCAGGTCTCAAGGCTCCTAATGGGCCTGTGATACATGAACACCTGCCTAAAATTATCTTTAGATGCTTGAGAAAACTGAAATTATGCTTTTTAAGAATAATTCTCAGTTTTTGAAATTCCACCTACAGCCTCCAATGAGGAGAGTTGTAATGATTGCGGCTCACACTTTGGTACTAAATTGTGGCTACTAGGCACATTGTGCCCATTATAATAACTCACATTTGATCACTCAGCAAACATATATTAAGCACCTGTTAGGTACAGACCCTTGTACTCAAGCTCTGGAAATGCAAATAGATAAAACACAGATCCCACCCTCGAGGATGGAATGGAATGAGGGAAAGTCACAGAGATATGTGGGGGGGAGAGGGGGAGGGGAGAGGTAAGTGTGGAGGAGCTGTCCAGGAAACGTGTGCTGAGAGTGATAAAGGAAGAAGGGAAGGGGTAGAGCAGGCTGCGTGGAGAACATGCCATCCAAGTTGCATCTTGAAGGAACAAAACAATGTTTACAGATGTTCACGGAGGTTAGTGGGGTGGAAAAGGTGAAGAAATTCATTCCAAATATGCAGGGCAGCAAGAGAGAAGGTGCAAAGGCAAGAGAGAAGAGGATAAGAATGGGAAATGGGGAATAGTCCCATCTAATTGGAATGGAGAGACTGTATGATGGAGTGATATAAGATAAGACTAGAAAAATAGCCTTAAGTTGCGGGGGCTTAAATTCAAATAAGAGTTTGATCTCAGTTCATTAGGCAATTTTCAGCCAGAAGGGATTTTGGAGTAAGACAGTGGTATGATCTAGGTGGTGAATTAGAAAGATGGCATGTACCCACTGCAATAAGACAACTGGACATGGCAGATACTGGAATCAGAGAGACCATTTAGTACAACGTTACAATAGCAGAAGCAATAAAAACCACAATAGCTATCACTTATATAGTGATTTAAGGTTTATAAATCATTTTGCACATATTAACTCACTCGTTTAGGTACTCACAACAACTCTGTAAAAGTAGATGCTACTATTATCCACATTAGGAGACTTGCCCTGGGTGATACATCTAGTAAGTGTCTGAGGCAGGATCGAAACTTGGATTTTCTAATTCAAAGGCAAGCTCTCTATCCATGGTGCCAAGTAGATGCCTAGGAAGGATGAAGTTCTGAACTCACATGTACATACTGGGAATTGAGAAGATGGGTGAAATATCAGCAAGTTGTGAAAGTAGAACCAACAGACTGATGCAATTGATTGGATTTGGAGAACTGATGAATAGGAAAGAGTGGGGAGATAATTCAAAAGATTCAAACCTGAGTGACTAAGATGATAGGAGAATCAGCATAAACATGAAATCAAGGTGGGGAGCAGGTTTGCTGGGAAAAGAATGAGTCCTGTAAAAGACACATTGGATTTGAGGTGCTGGAGAGATATTCACATAGAAATTTTTAGCAGACATTTGGAAAATTGTGACTAAAGCTCTAGGGAGAGTCTGGGAGGAGTAAATACATAGATTTAAGAGTTAAAAGTATGGAGATGAGAGTTGAAATTAGGAGAAATCTATGGGATAGAGGAGAAGAATAACAAAAGGAAAGAGAAAGGGGACCTATAATAGGGATTTGTAGCATACCCGTATTTAAGGGGTGGGAGAAGCAAGAGGAACAAGAAAATGAGACAAAGACATGGTCAAAGAGCAGGAGAGAGATGAGAGGATAGCATCATGGAAGCTAAGGGAAGAGAGAGGAGTAAAATAGAAAGGATGATCCATAGCATTAAGTATTTCATAGAGGTCAAAGAAAAAAAGGTCAGGATGTGGAATTAGGGTTTTAGAAAAATAGGATCATAGATTTAGAGGTGGAAGAGGGTCTCTCTGTCTCATCCAGGCTGGTAGGGAATTGGCACAATTCATAGGCACAATTCCACTGTTGATTAGCGTGGAAGTGTTGACCTACTCTATTTCCAGTTCACCCTCCCGTAGGGAGCCTGGTGGCTTCCCACTCTTGAGGACTTCCCAGGCTGTTGCTAGGATTGGTGCAGGTAGGTGACCAACTTCAGTCCCACCACAGGTCAGAACTCCTCAACTCCAGAAATCAGGTTCATCCTCCCAGTAATAGAAATTATAGGTATGCATCTCCATACCTGATCACATGTGCTATTTCCAGTACAGGTTACATTAGATCTGTGGTATTACTCTTAGAGTTTACCCATCACTTAAAAATCAGGATATGCAATGGAGAGATCTGACCTCAAATTCTGGCTCTATTAAACACTTATGTGACCTTAAGTGAGTCATTTCTAAGGTCCTTTCTGATGCTGACATTCCATGTTCTAAAGTCGTTCCAGTATCAACAGTCCATCCTTCTCTTATAGAGGAAGAAACCAAAATCTAGAGAGTTTAAGTGACAAGACCAATGTTGCATAGACAGTGAAAAATGCAGGATTAGAATCAGGGGGCCCTGCCTAAATCCAGGGATCTTTTCAAAGTGGCACTCAGCTTGAGCCCTGTTTTCCTACTGGCTTGGTATGGGGGAACATTGCTTTTATTGGATAATTCCAGATACTTTTGGTTAAAGGAGAAATTTTAAGGGAATGAAGCAGGTTGGTTGGGAAGGGGGGTGTTCAGTGAGGGAGAAAGGCTGTGGTGAAAATGTCTTGTTGCTAAGGAAACAGCTGCCTTTTGTGTAGGTCTGTGGAGAGCACTGAGTGGGTACCTTCTCTGGTGCTTGGAGAAATGAAGAGCAGGTGGGATTGACTGGGAAAGATGCAGATCAGAGTGACACCCATGCCTTTGATGGTGGCTGGTTAAGGGAGGGGAGCAGAAAGGTATTATTAAGACACTGTAACAGGTTGTTCCTTGCTTTAGTGTTAAAATGGCACTTTGCTCAAAACAATTCTGGATGAGGTAGGTGGTACATTCATTATTAACCCAATTGTACAGATAAGGGAACTGATCATGGGAGTTAGAACCAGATGAAACCTTAAGGGTCATCTAGTCCAACCTCTTCATTCTAACAAAAGGAAACTGAAAGCAAGAGAGGAAAAGTAAGTAGTCCAGGTCATGTGAGTACTCTATAGCAGAGCTGTCTTTTGAACTAGGCTTCTCTCACCCCAAATCCAGGGCTTCTTCCACTATGCCATGTTCAGTGATAAAATGACTGGTCCAGAGTTACACAGCAAATATCAGCAGAGCCAAGATTCATGTGGTCATTTAGATGACCTAGGGGCAGGGACCTCAGAAGTTGGTTCATTCATCCCCTTCATTTTTACAAAGACAAAGTTGATTCTTAGAGAATTTAAGTGACATGCTGAAGTGGATGGGGCTGGGATTTAAACTCCTAGGCTAGTCTTCTATCCAAGGCACTACACTGTATAGGATACAATGGCATTGTTGGGCATTTGACTAGCATTTTCAGGGTTTTGGTGCATGCTCATACTCATCATTGTGCTTCCTCACAATGTCTCTATGAGGTAAGGATGGTAGATATTCACATTTTACAGATCTGGAAACTGAGACCCAGTAAAGGGAACTAACTTGCCTGGTCAGGGGTTAAAGCCATCCTATAACCCAAGTCTCCTGACTCCCCAATTCATGTATCTCTCCACTTGAACTTGAAATCCACAGAAAGACTTACACAATTTTTGGTAAGGAAAATAGAAAAATTGTAAACATGGTATATATGTTGAATCTTAAGTTCCTCCAGGTAATGTTAGACAAGTTAATGAAGAGTACTGGAGAATCATGCCCTAAAGGAAAGATGAAAAAAAATAACAGCTGACATTTGTGTAACAATGCATGGTCTTTATATTTGATCCTATAACAACCCTCTGAGGTAAGCACTATGGAAATCATTAGCCCCTTTCTTACAGAAGAGAAACTGAGGCTCAGAAGAGTCAATGACTTGCCCATGACCACCAAGTTGGCAAAGCTCAAAGGTGAGCATTTAGATGTTCTCCTGACTCCAGTGGCAGCAAACCTTCTATTACGTCCCATTATTTCCCATTCCATTCCCGTGCTTCTCTGTGGGAATAGTCTTAAGTTAAAGGAGGGATACCCACTGGACCTACTTCTATTGAGAGACTGCAGGACTGGTAGCTTCTTGCTCATGGACGGCTCGTAATATTAATGAAATGAACAGTCCTAACACTGATCTGCACAAAGAATAATAAGAAAGGTAAATAACTTGACAAAAAAAAAGCTGAGTGAACACAAGGTCTAATTGGTTCAGAGCAGCATCATCTCAGCCCCACTAGTACCATTGTTCTCAAATAACTCTGGATGCTAGAAAAGCAGCTGGTGGGTGTGGAGGTCAGAGGACCTGAGTCTGCATCCCCATCCTTCTGCTCATTAGCTGTGTGACCTTGGGGTCATCACTTGTCCTTTCTTGTCCTTACTTGGCTAATTTAACATGGAAAGCAGGAAGTGAGGGGACCTGCATTGGATTACCTAAGCTACCTTTATGAACTTGCTATCCTATTAGTATTTTGATAACTATATTTCAATGTAATTAGTTCCCTTTTTGATCCTATGTATTTCATTTTATGTATTCAAAAATGTTACTTACAGAAAGGGTGCAGAGGCTTTACTGCATGGCCAGAGGGGTCCATGACACAGACAAAGAGGTTAAAAACTAGATCTCTTCCCTCTATTAGATATCTTCCCACCCCAAACAGTATGATGCTGTGATACCACTAACAATTATAACCATTACTCACACATGTATTATGACTTAGAGTTGATGAAGCCCTTCACACATGTAGCAGCCCAACTTTGGAAGGTATATAGTGTCAGCAGGGTGTTCCCCATTTTATAGATGAAGGCTTCACTGAAGTCTTACTCTGGTGCTCCACTGTCTTGCAAAGGTAGGCCTTGATGGCACAGTAGATAGAGCACAGGACCTGGAATAAGGAAGACTTGAGTTCAAATCTGGTCCTAGACCCTCACTTGTTGTGTGACTCCGGACAAGTCACTTAATCCTGCTTTCCTCAATTTCCTCATCTATAAAATGAGCAGGAGAGGGAAATGGAAAACCAGTCCAGTATCTTTGCCAATAAAATTTCAAATGGGATCACAGTCAGATATGACTGAAATGACTGAATGACAACAACCAAATCAGACTGACTTACCACTTGAGCCTAGGGAGAGCCCAGGCATGCTGTCTGATGGCCCATCTAGCCGAGAAACTCAACATCGGAGGGTTGGCTGTTGTGGGGCATGGGGTGTGTGTATGGAAATTATTATTACTTTAATTATTATTATTATTGTCACAGAAACTTTACTAATATAGAGAGAACTATTTACTAAGATATGAATATCTGTGATCATGTCAGTGGAAGGCTCCCTCACATTGGGAAAACCATGGATAACTGAAATAGTTAGGAAAATACAGGTAAGAAATCTGAGGTGTGAGGAGAGGTGGCCCTTTGTTCAAGGTCATTTTTTTTTATTTCAGTCATGTCTGACTCTTCATGACTCTGTTTGGAGTTTTCTTGGTAAAAATTCTAGAGTGGTTTGCCTTTTCCAGTTCATTTTATAGATAAGGAGACTGAGGTGAACAGGGTTAAGTAAATTGTCCAGGGTCACACAACTATTAAGTGTCAGGCCAGAATTGAACTCAGGAAGATAAGTCTTCCTGACTTCAGGCCCAGTGCTCTAACCATTTCATCACATGGCTGTCCAAGGTCATATATCTAATTAACTACAGAAACTGAATTTGAACCCAATTCTCCTGGCCTCAAGTCCAAAGCTAAAGGAAAAAACCAAATCACAGGAGAAAACCAAACCAAATAAAAAACAAAGAAGACATTGGATTTTTTTTGAAAACTGTCAGATACACGTCAACAATCGATTATAGACTTTTTCCCCCTAAAGTACTCATTAGTATTATTGCCTTTGTTTTTCTGTCTCTGTCTATAGAAAAGGCTATGGACCAGTGTGGTATAAGCAGGAGCTTGGGAAAGTTGAAACCACTGGAGAGAAATTTGGCAGAGAGCAGAGTCGGTTTCCTGTGGCAGTACCAGTTATCAGAGTTTTTATTACCTACTGTGTGTCTTTGAAAGCCTCTCCTGTCTGTGAGATGTAAAACTCCCACCCCAGTGGTGGGGAGAAAGGCAAAATAAACAACTTTAATAAGCACTCTTAGATTAGAGGCTCCCAGCTGTCTCCCTACAAGTTACAGCCTCTCTGCCAAGGCTGGCCTGGCCTGAGCAATTACAGGACTGGATGGTCTGCAGGGCACCTTCTGGGACCTAGTGCGATCCAGCTACCTGGCCCAAGGAAGGGGCCTATGGGTGGCCCATTAGCAATCAGTTCCTGCTATATGCTTATATGGCTTTTTCTAGGGCTGCTGCTCTATAATGTCAAAACCTATGGTCTTCTTCCTTGTATCTACTTACTGAGAATATCACTTGGCCTTCTTTCTCCCTTGACATGTCATTCACTCCCATGCCTTTGACCATCGTAGCACTTTCTCCTTATTTGATGTTCTTATTATGTTCTGTTTGGTATTTGTCTTCAAGGGTCCACACTTTCCTGGTTTTCCTATTAAGACTCCTATCTGCTTAATCATCTTTGGTAATATCATGATTACCCCTGACATTAGGTTACCTTCTAACTGTTGGAAAGGGGGTATAATGATTTACCCCTCCTCCACTTAGCTCCAGCTAAACCAAGTGAGCTGCAATATGGATCATGGACTAGTTTGAGAAGGTGATTTTCGGTTGTTAACAGGAACGACCCTTTTGATGCAAAACTGAGCTGTCCCCTGATAAAAGACTGACACTGCCCTTTGGAACTGGCCCTCAGGACTTGGAATGCAGAAAGTACAACTTGCTGCTAGAATTCAAGAGGAAGGAGATGCATAGGCTAGATCCCAGCAAGAAGCCAGAGAAGAAGAGGTGACGTCTCCAGAACAGAAGTGGGAACATTCTGAAGGGTCTTTTTTTAAAAACTAATCTTTCTCTTTCTTCTTGGGCAGAGCTGCTATGTACTTCTGCTTTTCTAACTAGGACTTTTTGCTTGTTTGTTTTTTAAATAGTATTTTATTTTTCCCAATAATATGTAAAGACAATTTTTAACATTCATTTTTATAAGATTTTGAGTTCCAAATTTTTCTCCTTTCCTCTTTCCCCTCCCATCTCCTTTAGACAGTAAGCGATTTTATATAGGTTATATATATGCAATCATGTAAAACATATTTCCACATTAGTCATGTTGTAAGAGAAACAAAAAAAACCTACTAAAAATAAGGCAAGTGAAAATAGCATGATTTGATCTGCATTCAGACTCCATATTTCTTTCTCTGGATGTTCATAGCTTTTTCCATCATGAATCTTTTGGAATTGTCTCAAAACATTGTGTTGCTGAGAAGAGCTAAGTCTTGATCTCAAAACATTGCTGTTATTGTGTAAAACGTTGTCCTGGTTCTCCGAATTTCACTCAGCATCCTTCATGTAAGTCTTTCCAGGGTTTTCTGAAATCCACCTGTTCATCATTTCTTATAGCACAACAGTATTCCATTACATTCATATACCACAACTTGTTTAGCCATTCCCCAGTTGATGGGCATCCCCTCGATTTCCAATTCTTGGCCACCACAGTAAGAGCTGCTATAAATATTTTTGTACATGTGGGTCCTTTCCCCTTTTTCATGATCTTTTTGGAATACAGACCTCTTAGAAATATTGCTGGGTCAAAGAGTATGCACAGTTTGATTGCTCTTTGGTCATTGTTCTGCTTAGGACTTCTCTCCTTCTTGGGGCAAAATGAAGTAGAAAGTAGCACCAGGCATCTGGAAGTTAGAAAAACTGGACACATGGTAAGGCCTGGTTATCCTCCATCTCATTGAATGAAAAAAGACTTAATGACCTCTATCTCATATAAGTCATATGAGCAGTCAAGCAGCCTGGTTGGGTTCTGGGTGGCCTGTGGTTAAAGGGGAGAAATAGAGAAAGCAAGAGACAAAAGGTATTTTCAGAGGTGATGGATCTTTCTGCCATCCTGATAGGTTTGAGGGGCATGCAGCTTGTGCCTTGGTTAGGTTTTCAATAAGCAGCTGAACAAGGCAGGGGAAAGAATTCTAGGTGGGAAGATAGGAATCTTCAGGGTACCAAGTGCTTTCAAATACATGGAATGCCTTCCAAGAACAGAGTTGCTTTGTTAAAAGATTCTTCCCCAGGAGTAGGCCCTTTCATGTTTTTGAGCCTCCTGGCAAAACCTTAGGAAGTAGAGGTAGGTGAATGAAAATAGTTTGACAACTCTTGTTGCATGCAGGATTCATATAGTCTCAGAGGTGATACAATTTAATAATTCACCAAGTATTTCTTAGGCAACTACTGCAGAAAAGATACTTTGTGCGGTGCTGAAGATATAAAAACAAAAATGACTTGTCCTCAGGGAACTTACTGTCTAGTAATGAAATGAGAAGGAACAACTACTGGTTCATCTCACCCACCAGGTCATCACAGCTTTGGTTGCTGGAGAGAAATGGGGTTGCTAAGCAACCCATTGGCTATTGAAATCACATATGTATTTTATTAGGCTCATCTAATATTAGATCTGGAATGGACTTTTGCTGGTTAGCTGTTTTAGTCATGTATGACTCTCTGTGACTAATGGAGTCTTTTCTTGGCAGATGTTGGAGTGGTTTGATATTTTCTTCTCCAGCTCATTTTACAGATGAAGAAACTGAGGCAAGCAGGGTTCAATGACTTGCTCAGGGTCACACAGCTAGTAAGTGTATCTGAGGCCAGATTTTAACTCATAAAAATGACTCTTCCTGACTCCAGGCCTGGCACTCTTTCCACTACACACCTAGTTGAAGGAACTTAGAGATCATCTAATTCAAATTTCTCATTTTACATATTCTGAGACCCAGAAAGAAGGAGTTTTCCCAAGATCAAGTAGACACTAAGAGGCAAAACTTTGACTTGAACCCAGGCCCTCTGACTACAAGTCCAATGTTCTTTCCATCATGAAATGTGCTAGTTCATAAGTAAAAGGGGCCATTAGGGAGGTCCACTCCACATGCTTCAGTGAAGAGCTGTCCTCAGTGAACTCTATTACCCACATGTGAATGAGCATCTAATAGAGCTGGATGTGGACTCAGAAAGAGTTGAAATCGAGGTTCAGACTCTTCCTAGCATCAGTTTTTTTCCTCGGTAAAATGATGTCATGTTACTAATCTACTTCAACAAATATTATGAGGATAAAATGAAATATATTAAGTGCTATGCAAATCTCAAAACACCATATTAAATGCCATCTGCTATTAGTAATAATCATCTAAAACAAAGACTAAAATACATAGTATTTTTATTTGTCTCTCTAATTTCATTATATTATAGAAGAGATGATCAGGTGACCCCTCAATTTGCTGGACTTGGGCACCTCTCATGAATCCAGACATGTACTCTGGTTTGTTACTGAGATAACACTAGAAACTCTGATCACCCAGAGACTGCAATTCAAGGCTTCTTCTGATCCCCTTTGCTATATGTGACCAGTCTGAACACTATTATCCAGATTTTTTATCCCCTATAGCACCAAATGTAGTACTCTATAACCAATCAACAAACGTGTATTAAAGATACATGCTTAATAAATGTTGGCTGTATTAAAATTTAACATAAGACAAAACAGGAAGATGATAAATGTTGGAGAAGATATGGGAAAGTTGGAACACTAATACACTGTTGATGGAGCTGTGAGCTGATCCAACCATTCTGGAGAGCAATTTGGAACTATGTCCAAAGGGCTACAAAAATGTGCATACCCTTTGGCCCAGAAATACTGCTTCTGAGACTGTATCCCCAAGAGATCATACAAATGGGAAAGGGTTCCACATGTACAAAATTATTTATAGCAGCTCTCTTTGTGGTGGCCAAAAACTGGAAATCAAGGGAATGCCCCTCAATTGGGGAATGGCTGAATAAATTGCAGTATATGAATGTAATGGAATACCATTTTATTATAAGAAATGATAAATAGGAAGACTTCAGAGAGGCCTGAAAAGACTTATATGAACTGATGCTGAGTGAAAGGAGCAGAACTAGGAGAACTTTGTACACAGTAACAACCACAGTGTGTGAGGAATTTTTCTGGTAGACTTAGTACTTCATTGCAATGCAAGGACTTAAAAATTTCCCAATTGTCTCTTGAGACAAAATGCCTTCCAAATCCAGAGAAAGAATTATGGAATTTGATTGCAGAATGAAACAGACCATTTTCTTTTGTATTATGTTTTGTTTTGTTTTATGATTTCTTCCATTCATTTGAATTCTTCTATGCAACATGACTAAGAGGAAAATGCATGTAATAGGAATTTATGTGTAGAACCTATATAAAATTGCATGCTGTCTCAGAGAGGGAGTGGGGAGATAGGGGAAAATATCTAAGATATAAGGAAGTAATTGTAGAACACTAAAAACAAACAAAATAATCTTAAAAATAAAAAATAAATTTAACAGAAGTTTAAATGTTTTATCATATTTAATGAGTACCATGCCACTTGAATATCTTGGAACCTTGAGTCTGTGTTCTAAGGCCCTTTGAAGTTCTAATATTCTGTGTTCTAAAGTACTTAGATGGAATCTCATACTTTAAAAAGGAATTTGTCACAGCTGAGTATGAAAGTGTCTCAATAATTAAATCCTTACCATGCCAATAAAAAAGAAAGGAGAGATGTCATGGGATCATAGTTCTGAAGCTGAGAACCTCGAAGGCTTTAAAAGAAGAAGAGACTAAAGCCTAGTGAAGCTAAGCAACTGGCTAAGGAAACCCAGCCTGGGCAGGTGAGAAAGGAGCTAGAATCCAGAAGCCTGGCATGGAGAAAATGAAATTGAATTTGGAATTGGAAGACCCGACTTCACACTCTGGATTAGAATATTTTGATATATCTACAAGCTATGAGGAGAGAAAGTCAAGAGAATAGATATAGTGGACCCCTCTAATCACTCAGGACAACTTCTGATTAGGAAGAAAATTAGGAAACCAAGAAGGGCTAAGCAGAAAGAATATTGTTTCCATTAAGATCGAAAGAATAGAAGGGTGACCTTCCAAAAACAGGATAAACACAACACTTGTCTGGAAGATACACTGGTCATGAACTCCATGGAAAACAAATACATCCAAAGGACAATCCCATATATAGAGGTTTTCCGAAATATTGGCCATAGAGAAGTTGAAATAGCAAGTTGAATCTATGCATGTTTCTGGGGAACCTCTAAGGGCTCATAGAGAAAATACATAAAGTTTTAGATAATAGCACATCTCCCCAAGGGATTTTTGAGGATCACAGTGTTTAAGCCAGTGCCTGACATATGAAAAGCACTACATAATGTTAGCTGATAATTAATATTATAAATTGTTATATATAGCTAATATTATTATATAGAACTTGTTTTATACTTATACATTATGATTCTTTTGAAAATTTTTACTATGTCCTCAAATCACATTGATAAGTACTATGTATGAAGTTTATATTGATAATACAGAATTGATTGTTTTAATGGAAAAAAATAAAGTACTTAGGTGGTAGAGAGGGAAAAGGGTCTTAGGCTACAGGGTGGCAGGATTGGAATCTGAGAATTGAAAGGGACCTCCGAGGGCATCCAGTCTAATCTGTTTCTGACAGGAATCCCTTCTATAACATCTGACAACTCGTTTTCCGACATCAACAATTCTTTCAACCAAGCCTCCTATGGCATGGTCTCGAGTCTGCTTATGATTCTGGTTGTTCTCCTCTGGAAAGCTTGTCAATACCTTTCCTAGAATGTCAGATCTGGAAGGGACCTTAGAACACAAACTATCACAGTTGGGAGAGATCTTAGAGCATATAATGTCAGATCTGGAAGGAACCTTGGAAGCCAAACTGTCATAACTGGGAGAGAACTTGGACATAGAATGTTAGAGTTAGAAGAGATTTCAGAATAGAGAATGCTAGAGCCTCAAGGAACCTCAGAACACAGAATTTCACGGCTGCGAAAGAACTGAGAAACTAGACCCTAGAACATCAGAGTTCAAAGGAACTTTAGAGTCAATCTAGTCCAATGTCTTCATTTTATAGACAAGGAGGCTGAAGTCCAGAGAAGTGAAGGTACTAGTGGTGGCCCAAAGCCACCCAAATGAGTTAGTAGTAGAATCAGCACTAGAACCGGGACTTCTTGAATCAATTCATCATTATCAGTCAATCAATGAGTATTTATTGAGCACTTCCCATGCTAAGCACTGGGGACACAAAGAAAAAGCAAACTAGATTTTTCTACCACATCAGCAAACTCTTCCATCCCTGCATAGAACTGGCAAGGTAAGCAAGTGTTGGCACCCCTGGCACTTCCTCTCCCTTGAGGTTTTTTTTTTCCACTTCAAGCATGTTAAGCTAACAGGCTCTGGGTTTTATTTCTTTCTCTAAAGTGTAAAGCTCAGTTACTGATATTGCAAAAGTGTCTCTTCTGAAGTTTCCCTGGGAGTAAGAATAATCGAACTTGCACATATGCCTGTACGGGTTTCTGTAAAGCTCAAAGGAGATGACATGTGGAAGATGACATGGCATTATTCAATGAAAAGTCCCCCCAAAACATAGCCCCTCCATAAAAAAAAGGGTACTCTCCCTTGGAAAGTATAAGTGGAGAGATACCAAGGGCCAAAGCTCAAAATCATGACCAATGAAAGCTTTCAACAATTCCTTCTATTAAGATAATGACTTCCTAAGGACAAAATTGGAGTCCTGTTCAACCCTTCCATAGAACCAAGCCCCAGGGTCTAGCCTAGAGGAGCCCTAGGTTTGACCACCAACTTGGAGCCTCATTTCCCATATGTCCTGGGCAAGTCTTTCCAGACTTCAGTGCTGTTTTTTACTTCTTCTCTGAAATGATAATAATTCAATCTTGTACTACCTACATCACTGGGTTATTGTGAAGAAAGCCATTTGTAAACCTTACAGTACAGGCAAGGTGAGTCATTGCTGTTTATAGTTTCAGGAAATTGGCGAAAAGGTTTGTGGCGATATAGCCAAGTAATCTCCCTGGTCCTCTGTTTCCCTATCTGTAAACTGAAATAAAAACCCTCATACTTCCTAACAGGCTTGTGATGGAAGGACTTTACAAACTTTAAGTGGAAATGATTAGCTGCTCAGCAAGCACTTGGCATAATTCTTTTCACCTTTTATGCTTACTACCTGTGTGACCTTGGGCAAGTCACTTAATTTTCCTGGGCCTCAGTTTCCTCATCTGTAAAATGAGAGGGCTGAACAAGTTGGCTTCCAGCTTCCAGCTGTGCATTGGTAGATGCAGAAAAGGTTATTCATATTTGGCAGATCCATTTGCATAATCATTTATTTAAGACCTGTGCCAAGTACCTTTCTTAGGGAAGGCATAAGAAACTACTTGTTCACTAAACCCTAACTAATTTCAACTGATGTCATACCCAGTGGGGGAAAAAACGACTTCATGGAAGCTCCTTAATTGGTTTAAACTATGTTAAGCTATTCTATAATTCTAAGTATTAAAGCATAGAATAGTAACATGGAAACCTAGTACAGTGAGAAACAGTCAGAAGGTTCAAATCCTTGGGCAAGCCACTTAACTTCCTGGGGTCTCAGTTTTCTCAGCTGTAAAATGGGCAGGGGAAAGTGATTTGGAAACTAGATTACTGGGAACCTTTTCAGCCCTAGATCCAATGATTCCATGATGTTTGAAACAGAAGCATGGCAGAGGTGTAAAGTTTCTTAGAATATAGAGTATCAAAAAGTAGAATCTTAGAACAAAACCTTGGAACAAAATATAAAATGTTAGCACTAGCAGTATAAAATACAAAGTCTCCAGCTTGGAATTTAAAGCCCTTTACAGTTTCTCTCCAGCCGACCTTTCCAGGCTTCTTTCCTATTCCTCCCCCTTTCCACATTCCAGACAATCAAGCTTGCTGGCTGTTTCCCACATGCAGAGTCCCATCTCCCACTTGTATGCCTTTGTACATTCTTACTCCAAGCTCTTTTCAGGTGCCACTTATAAGAAGCTTTTCTGACAGCCCCCCTCCTGATAAGTTATTAATGTTCCCTCCAACTTCTTCAAATAATTCTGCATAAAGGATATGATGTGATAGAACTGTTTACATATATCATATCCCTCAGTGAGTTTGTTAGGGAAAGAACTCTTTTTGCTTTTGTCTTTGTATCCCCAGAGACTGTCGCTTAGTAGGCACTTGATACATGTCTGTTTAAGTGAACTGAGGGAATATTAGAAGAAACTATTCAGAGCTGAAAGGGGCTTTACTGATCAAAGACCTAAAAAACAAAACTAAAGGAACAATGGTTTCTAATGGTTTAATTTTAGATTAGCCCATGTTAGATTATCAAAGAACATGTGTTTGGGTGGTGGAGGTGGGGTCTAGGGTCTGAGGATACCATTACTAGAAACCCCTACCATCACTCCATTAGAACAGGCCACCTGTAAGGTAGGCCTTAGCACTAGGTATTACACAATGATCATAAGTAGGAGGGGGGACATACTCTACCTGAGGAAGAAATAAAAAATAATACTAATGAAAAATGAAACAAAACTGATTATTTAAATTAATTCAAGAACATCTAAACCTTGAAAACATGAATTTGTCACCATGGGGATTTCTGTAGCCCGATCTTCTCAGTTTTCCAGATATTAACTAGAAATCCAGGATGTCTCCCTGCAGCGAAAGGAAAGCATATTCTTGGTATAATTTGCATCCTCAAACATTGATAATCTACCTCCTATGCACAAAACCCTGGGAACACAACAATGAAAAAGGGTAACCCCTAGCCTCAAGAGCCTGAACAGATCTGTTTGTAGTTCAATGCTTTGTAAACATGACACAAGAGAAAGAATATTGATGTTAAAGACTGGGCACCTAAATTCTAATCTCGACTCTTGCATTTACTACCTCTGTGACCTTGGACAAGTCAGTTAAATTTCTGGGTTTTAGTTTCTTCGTTTGTGACATTAGGGAGTTGTATTAGATGATCTTGAAGGTCCTATACATGATATTAGTATTATTACAATAAAATTCTCTTATCCTTCATAGGGAGATGGAAATAATCCTGGATTCTTGGAAGCTCCATCTGTGGAGCACAAGCCCTGGCAGATGCCATCAAAGTGGAAAGGCTTTGAGTACAGGACTTTTGATGGACTGTGTGCCTGTTGTCTGAGTTGAACTCCAGAGAATAGCTCTTTTGAAAACAGTAACCCATGAAGTCTAGATTCTAAGGCATAAAGAAGGGGCTGCAACCTATATCAAGGGGAAAAAGTTCCCGCACACATTGGTGACTGATTGAGTGAAAACGAGTACATCCAGCCCACCATATCTATCTGGTCCTGGAACCCAAACCATGCATTGCTTTGATATCCACGCAGCCATCTGTCTACCCAGGTTGTCTTTGTATCTTTCTGCCAGTGCATATGTAGCCTACTTTCACCCATCTTCCCAACCCCTTTGTCACTGCTTTCTATCTCTTGTTCTTGGAACAGCAATCAGATCAATAGTGCTATTGTTTCTGGAAAGGATGTCTCAATTGACTGCCCTATGGATCAAATTCTCATCTCTGTGGCTTGCCAGACCAAGCTCTTCATCCTGGCCACCACTTCCCTATATGTCTTGCCTTCCCTTTCAGAGATTCTCTCTCTCTCTCTCTCTCTCTCTCTCTCTTTCTCCCTCCCTCCCTCTCTGTCTCCCTGTTTCTCTCTCTCTTCCCTCTTTCCTTCCCTCCCTCTCTCTCACCAGAACTTGCCTGGAATATATTACTTAGTGAATATTTTTCAGTCATTTATTTTAATGACTTAATAGGTAGGTGAGGAATATATGCAAACTACTATAATAAATGAATATTTCATTTTAAGGAAGTACCCCTAGGCCAGCTGTCCTTAGCCCTTTGTTTCTCTCTGGACCTCACTCCTGACTCTCCAGACTTTTTCTTTCACTGCAGCCCATCAGACTTCTCATCCCTCAGCCCCTGAGGCCTCTACCTCTCACTGGTAGTTTCCTCCTTTAACCTCCAATATAGGAAGGACTCTAGGCCGATGATGTCTACTTCTTTATTCCTTTCTGGGTCTCACTCCTATGTTTCTGGATTTCTCTTTCCACCATGCCCTTATGCAGGTTATTCACCCCGCCCCGCAAACAAACACTTTTCAACTTACTTTTGGATGTTATCTTCCTTCAATGGAATATAAACTCCTCAAAAACAGGGCTTACTTTTCTTTTTGCTTTCATTTGTGTCTCTGATGCTTAGGACAGTTCTGGCCACATAGTCAATGCTTAATAAATGTTGATTTGACTACAAGGTATAATGTGGCATGTGCCTAAGAGAAGTTAAACAGAGAGGGATAAAATATAAAATATTGGAGTAGGATGGGGGCAGGCATTCCTTTAGCTGAGGGATCAAGGGAAACTTCTTGAGAAGGTGGATACTGATCTAGGCCTACTCAAAAGAGGATTTTCAACAGGCTAAGATGATGAAGGAAAGGTGGAAAGGAGGAAAATCTATTCTAAGCATTGTTATGGTTGTTCAGTTGTCTCAGTTGTTTGGGTTTTCTTGGCAAAGATACTAGAGTGATTTGTCCTTTCCTTCTGCAGTTCATTTTACAGATGAGGAAACTGAGGCAAACAAGTATAGTGACTTGCCCAAGGTCATACAGCTAATAAGTATTTAAGGCTGGATTTGAATTCAGGTCTTCCTGAATCCAGGCCCCAAGCTTTATCCATAGTGCTACCTTGTTGCCCCTTGTTTAAAACATTGGAGAAAATGTGAATACACAGAGGCCTGAAATCAAGAAGAGGGAATCCCAAGTAGTCCAGTCAGGCTAAGGAGATCAAAGGAAGTGATTTAAAAGCTGAGGAACTTTCTACTGTACTGTTCATAGACATGAAGGGTGTGTGTGTGTGTGTGTGTGTGCGTGTGTGTGTGCGTGTGTGTGTGTGTGTCTGTGTGTGTGTGTGTGTACCAATTAGTGTTAAGTAGGTGCTGTCCATGGTCCAGATCCATAAGTTGCTATTCAGGTGCTGAAATTAGTGTCTGTAATGGTCACACACGGATCCCTGGCAGCTCTGTGTGCTAAGCTACAGTCTTATCCTCAACATCCCAGTGAGCTTTAGGCAGCTTTTTATAAAGACTAAGCATTTTGAGCAAGCCTTGATGGTTAGACTGGCACTTACCCTTCCTCCATCTCACTAGGAGAGCCTACTCTGAGTGCCTGACTTGGTACAAGTTCAAGGGATCACAGGAATAGATTCAGACACAGAAAGGACCATGCAAATATTCTTGACTAATCCTCTCATTTTACAGATGAGAAAAGTGAGGCCACAGGAGTTAAAATGACTTGTTCATACAAGTAGTAAGTAAGAATCCTGAATTTTTAATCCAGGTCCTATGACTCCAAATCCAACACTCTTCCCATTGTACTAATGCCTTAAAATGAATGATAAAGGGAATTGTCCAACTGATAGCTAGATTCTCCCTCCCCCTATCTTTATATGTGCATATGTTTACCCTGCTATTCACAAAGATACATTTAAATACCTCATGCATCCTTCAATAAAGTGGAATTCCCTTATGGGTTTGCTTATCTGTGCCTCTCTAGGTGAAGTACTGTATTTAGACACACCAATTAACTGAAGGGTTGCAACTGCAGTGGTAGAGAGAATATGCCCAAAAATGAAATCATGGATTGAAGTATTGAATAAGAAGTTATTATTATCAATAACATCATTCCTAAGATATTGAGTATCATATATTCACACAAATAAAGGGGATGAAGAATTTGTATTGCCCAGATTATTACATGCAGTTGAATGGGCAAGCCACTGTCTACCAGCTAGTCAATCAACAAATATTTATTAAGTTTTTACAATGTTCCAGGCACTGGAAATATAAAGGCATCAGTGAAACAGTCCCTTCAATCAAGGGCCTCACAACCTATATCTGGAGACAATACATATATAAATAGGTACACCCCCCCCAAAAAAAATACAAGGTAAATGTTCGGGTAGAGAGTACCAGTAGCTGGGGTGGGGGTGGAGATGGGGTTTGAAAAAGATTCATGGAGAATAAGTGTCACTCAACCAGGGTTTTGAAGTAAGTAAAGGATTTTAAGAGGTGGAGGTGAGGTAGGAGTATATTCTAATAATGGAAACAGCTAGAGTCAAGGTATAGAAACAGTAGATAGAATGTAATATATGAGGAACAATAAGAAGGCTTGTTTGCCTGACAGAAAGCAAGAAAGGAAACATCATATAACAAAAGGTAATTTGGGGCAAATTTTTAAAGGGTTTTAAATGCCAAACAGAAGAGTTTCTATTTGAGCCTGCAGCAAAAGAAAGCCATTGGAGTTTATTGAATAGGGAAAATGGCATCATCAATCACTTTGGCAGCTATGTGGATGGCTGATTGGAAACAGAAAAGATTTGAGGCAATTGAGACCAATAAGGAACCGATTGCACTAGTCCAGGTTAGAGATGATGGGACCTGAACTGAGGTTGTGGCTGTGAGAATAGAGGAAAGGGAAAATGTAATAGATGTGAGATAGAAATGAAATTATTTGGCAACTGATTAGAGATATGGGATGAGAGGTGGATTGAAGGATGACACCAGTGTTGCAAATTTGGGTGACCAGAAGGACTGTGATATATGCTCATTATTAATAGGAAAGTTCAAATGAAGGATAGGTTTGGGGGAGTTGATAAATAATCCATTTTGGGTATACCAAGTTTGAAAGGCTTATGGGACAACCAGTTTATAATTTCAAATGGCTGGAAATGTGCAATTGGAGCTCAGGAAAGTGACCAGGGTCAGAAATAGAGAATGAAAGTCGTCTGCATAGAGATAAAAATCAAAGTCATGAGAACTGATGAGGTTATCAAGTGAGAGTGTGCAGGGATAAGAGAAGCTAGCAGAGAATAGATCCTTGGGATACACCCACAGTTAATAGAGTTTAATTTGGAAGATGAGATAGCAAAGGAGACTTAGAGTGATGAGACAGGTAGGAGGAGAACCAAGAGAGAGCAGTGCCATGGAAACTGAGAGAGGAGAGGGTGTCCAGGAGGAGAAAGAGTTGTAAAAGATAAAAAAAATGACAACAGTACATGATCTCAGATATCTTAATTCTCCTGGGTCTATTTGTTTATCACAATAAGAATCAATTATACTCATTAGCCTATACTTACTAAATCAGATATTTTTGAAAAAATTTCAATAAAGATGAAACAAAAGTGGTTTTCCCCATTGACCTAGCAGACACAAGATAATGAAAAGACATGGAACTTGGAGTTGGAAGTTTTGGCATCAGTTTAGCTTTTGCTATTTCCTAGCTAGGTGGACTTACACAACCTAAGTCTTGTTTTTCTCATCTGTAAAATGAGATAAACAAAACCAGGGTTAGGAAAGACCTAGGTTTGGATTGTGAGGACTAAAGGAGATAATAATTGTAAAGTGCTTAGCATAGCACCTGGCACATAGCTCTATAAAAATGGATGATGATGGTGGTGGTGGTGGTGCTGCTGCTGCTGCTGTGTGCAGCATCCTGTCTGTGCTTAGTGCTGGGAGAGATGAAAAGATTAGATGAGACCATACCTGCCCTTGCAGTTTAATAAGGATAGAAAAAACACATGTGGATAACTCTAACAAACAATATTATTTAATGAGCACATGAGAGATGGAGCACGCATGAAGTTTTATAAAGATTGTTTACTAAGGTGCGAGGGGATGTGGAGGGAGGATTCATACAAATGAGAACAGATAAGGGTTTTTTTTGTTCTTAGCATGTAGCACATAATAGATACTTGATAAATGCATTTGGTTGATCCTGGGAGTATTTATAATGGAGTCAAGTCTCCTTATGTATCTCAGTTACTCCCTCAGTAAAACATGGGGATTAAACTAGTTAGTCTCTGAGGCCACTCCCAGATCTAATCCTATGAGTTATTATTATAATAATATCATGATCATTATCCCACTGCTACTTCTGTAGCTCTCCAGGTCTGAGTCCAGTATAGGTTTATTGCTGTTGTATTTTTATACCATGCTATAACCTGAATTCCTTATCGATAATGGGGAGCCAGGAGCTTCTTGCCAATGTATTTCAGCATTAGCATGCATACATCCTCATTTCTGCGTGCACTGGAGCCGCCAAGCTTCAGACAGAGGTGTTTCCATCAGACCTCTCCAATAAATGGCAAGCTGCAAAGGCTGGTGGGTCCAGGGAGCAAGCAGAGCAGTAACCTGTCCATGGGGGTGGGAAAGGAGAGGGATGGAGGAGACAAAGGGAAAATAAACACTAACAATGTTTTCTTTGAAAGAATTCTGGCCAAAAAAGGAGGGAGTATGTTTCCCAGGCCAGGAGAAGAGCAGCCACTGTTTCCAAGGAAACTTAGTCCTGCACCTCTGCAAACATCAATGGATTGGATGGTGAGGGTTTTTTCTTCTTTCTTGTCTCCAAAGGAGGATGAGGAAATATTTTCCCTCCCAGGCTGGCAAAGGCAGAGATACTTCAAAATCCAAATGAAAGAGGTGGAAGGCTCAGGAAAGCTGCAAACTATTCTGCTGATTGAGAGCGGTATGAGGTCTTAGGCAGAGCCCACACTCAGTGTCAAAGAGAAGTTACCTTCACTGTGCTGGCACAGGGAAACACACTTCTTTGGGAAACACACTCTGCACTGAGAAATGCTGTTCTGGTATCATCCTGCTAATCACTTTAAACAGTCTGCACAACCCTTGTCTGAACAACCAGGGTGATTATTTTTCTCCTTTCTGCAGACTCACCAGTGTTTTCACTTCTGTTGTGCTGAAGAAAGACAGGCAGAATTTAATTTAACATAGAATATAGAACACAGGCTGGTATATGCAAAAGGGACTTTGGAATTTGGAGGGTCCTTAGAATGTGGAATAGTAGAGATAGAAGAGACCTTAGAACATAGAATATCAGTGGTGGAAGGGAACTTGAAACATGGAATATCAGATAAGGGAAGAAACTTAGAACAAAACAACCAGGATGTTTATTTTTGAAAAGTAGCAGTTAAGTGAGGTGGTACAAATCTCTAATCTCTATTAATGGGGGAGGCTGAAGCTAATGAATTAATTGAGTTTGAGAGTTCTGAGCTGCAGTAAGACTAAAGCCAATTGGACAACTGCACTGCCTGCTACCAAAATGTCAAATTCCTGGGAATAGGGGCACCATCAGGTTGCTTAAGGAGAGGCAAATGAGCCCAGGTTGGAAATCAATCAGATCAAAGATTTCATGCTAAGCCCTAGTGATATTAGGATATTTGTGGTCGCTGTGCTTCCTACCTGGATAAGATAGGGAGAAGAAAGACAGGAAGGAAGGAAGGAAGGAAGGAAGGAAGGAAGGAAGGAAGGAAGGAAGGAAGGAAGGAAGGAAGGAAGGAAGGAAGAAAGAGAGAGAGAGAAAAAGAAAGAAAGAAAGAAAGAAAGAAAGAAAGAAAGAAAGAAAGAAAGAAAGGAAGGAAGGAAGGAAGGAAGGAAGGAAGAAAAAAGAAAGAAAGAAAGAAGAAAGAGAGGAAGGAAGGAAGAAAGAAAGGAAAGAAAGGAAGAAAGGAAGGAAGGAAGGAAAGGAAGGAAGGAAGGAGGAGAGAGAGCCAGAAAGAGAAAGAGAGAAAGAAGGAAGGAAGGAAAGAAGGAAAAGAGATCATAATGAAAGGAAGAGAGAAGAGAAAATATGGAAAGAAGAGAAAGAAGAGAGGATAAATGAAGAGAAGCAAAGCAAAGAGAATAAAAAGCAACAATGCCTTAAAAATTAAACAGAATCATTGACATGGTAGTGAGCTTTCCGTCACTAGATGGGAGTTTATCATTTCTCAGATGATAAATTTCAGTTAAAAGGCACACCATTCCTACCTAATAGGACTAGGGGAAATGGAACAAAAGAATAAATAAGATAAAATAAAAAACTGAAAAAAAAGTCAGAAAAAAAATGATTCCCAACATTTCCACTGAGAACACACAATGTGAGAAATAGATCCCTGGTTTCAAATAGATCCTTGATGATCAATTGCTAGGGATGCTTTATAGTGTCTTCCTGCATCCATCAAGGGGTTGGATTAGATTGACTTCTTTCACTTGCCTTCTCTGGGCCTCAGTTTCCCCATCTGAAAAATTGAAGGTGTTGTCAAGTTGGATGAGCTCTAATTTTTCTTCTGGCTCTAGATTCTCTAAATTCAGTAAATATGTGTTGAGTTCATACAATCTTAGGCACTGTGCTTGGTTCTGGGGAGACAAAAATGAAAATAAGATAATCTCTGTTCTGAAGGCTAGGGAGATAAAAATAAGGCAATTGAATTGACTAGGGATCCCCACTAGGTGGGTGGTGGATAAGTAAGGAAAGGAAGTTATGCCTGAGCTGCTCCTTGAAAGAAGATACTCATTCAGAGAGGAGGAGATAAGAAGGGAGTACATTTTAAGTATTGGTGAAGACTTGTGCCAATGCAGAAAGGCAAGAGAAGGAAATGTCAAGTGTGGAGAACAGCTACATTTGAGTGGAACACAAATGTGTTAAGTGGAGCAATAGGAAATGAGATGAGAAAGGTGAGCTGGAGTCAGGTTGTGGAGGGATTGAAGTGGCAATCAGAGGAATGTATATTTTATCCTACAGGCAACTGGGGGCCACTCAAGTCTTTTGAGCAGGGAAGTAATGTGGTCAGATATGTGCCTTACAAAAATGATTTCAGTGGCTACGTGGAGAATGAGTTGAATGGGGGAAAATCTGGAGACGAGGAGACCAATGAAAAGTCTATTAAAATAGTCTGTACATGATAAGGACATAAATCCTGATGCTGGACGGTAGAGGAAAAATTCAATGAAAAATTAAATTTCTAGGTGATTTGGCAGTGGTGGAGGAAAGGAGAGTGATGAAATATGGCCAAGCATTTTTTCTCATGCCTTGAGAGGGAATTTCTCAAATAAAAAATTATAGTGAAAAGGCCTAACTGTTTTGCCCATTGAGACTAATGAGAACTGAACAAAGTTATGTGGGGAGTAATAGATTCTCGACATTCCCATTCAAAATACAGAAGTTGAGAAATTTAGAATTATAGACTGTACATATATATATATATAGGGGAGAGAGAGAGAGAGAGAGAGAGAGAGAGAGAGAGAGAGAGAGAGAGAGAGAGAGAGAGAGAGAGAATATAGGGTTATTATTTAGTCATGTCCAACTCTTTGTGACCCCATTTGGGAGTTTCTTGGCAAAGATCCTGGAGTGGTTTGCCATTTCCTTCTCCAGTTTATTTTACAGATAAGGAAAAGGAGGCAAATGGCCTTAAGCAACTTGCCCAGGTCATACCACTAGTAAGTTCTAAGGCCAGATTTGAACTCATAAAGATGAATCTTCCTGATTCCAGATCCAGTGCTCTATTCACCGTATTACTTAGGAACCTCAAAATATAGAGCAAAAAAGCAAGATCTGGGAAGGGCCTTAGATATAATCTAGTTATAGGATTTCTCTTCTAAGTGCCCGACCTGTGGTGGAGACTTCTGAGTTCTTATTTGTCTGATCAGCCACAGTCAGACATGCTGTACCTTGACCCCAACATCTTGATGTCATTTTGGTTTTTTTCAAGTACAAAAGATAGCAACCCTAGTCACAGGCTCAAAAAATCATATGTACTAAGTTAGATAGGACCTCAGAGGCCCTTATCCAACCCTTCATGTCATAAATAAGGAAACAGAGACCTATAGGAGGAGACATAGTTTGTGACAGATTATTCACCCAGATGACAATGACAGAGCCAAAACTGAACAGGAAGTCTTCTAATTCCAAATCTGGTTATGTCCTTTAATGCAGAAACTGAGAATCAGAGAAGCAAACTAATTTGCCTAAGGCCACAGAGATAGTTCAGGGAGAGAAATATTCTCACAATTCCTTGAGCCTAAAGAAATTGAGGAGACTTTTTAACCAATGCATTGAGGGGGTTGATGTATTGAGATAAAGCGAATGATAAGGATGTGGAGCCTGAGGCAGTAGCCTAGAATACAAATTGGAGCTGAGCTGCCCTTACCTCTCAACTCCAGCCAGGCTGCAGTCAGTGGAATACAGAGAGATAGAAATCTAATCAGACTTAGAGAGCTGGAAACTCTACTTGCCTGACCTCAAGAGTCAGTGCAGCTCATTGAGGAGTGTTGTGGTGATGCCAAGGAGGGTTTGGGCAAGACAGTCCATAGTGGGTGGTCCTTGAACAAGAAAGGATTCCTGATGCTTTGGCTGGAAGGAGATTGCAGAGAGAAAACTGGTATGAAACAGATCAAGGAAGTCTCTACCTAGAGGGAGAAAGAGACTAGGGGAGAGAGTTCTGTCAAGAGTTCAATAAATTTGTTTTGGTACTGGGGACAAGACTGGCCATTAGTAATACTGAGAAGTGACTGTCTGCCTTCTAGTTCTTACCTCCATCTCTCCATGTGTCCTAATTCTACCTCATGGTATCTCCCTCTTGGGGGTGTGGAGGAGGGATAGCAGACAGAATGGCATTTTAACAATATCTTTGGGGGGGGGTGAAATTCAATGAAAGTCAATTCAAAAAGGCATTTATTCAGTTCCAACTCTATGAAAGGCATTGTATCAATCACTGAGGACACAAAGATGCAAAAAACAAAAAAAAAAATGAAGTTTCTGCTTGGGAAAAGTTTACCAAACTACTGTATAATTAGGATTTAGAACTGGAAGGGATCTTGGAGATCCTTGTTTTAGCCCCTTGCTCCTTATAAATGAAGAAGCTGAGACCCATAGAGGAAATATAGCTTGTCCAAGGTCATCTAGACAAAACAGAACAGAAGAAAAAGTTGATGCCAAATTATTTGAGTCCAAGTCCAATGCTCTTTTCTTTGGTAGTAGAACTCAGGCCCTTGCTTAATTGTGGTCCCCCTGAAAGCTATCCCAAGTTCAAGACCATCCAGGTATATATCCCATCAAAATCAGTTCGTGAGCCCCCTCAGATGTTTGTTTGAAGTTTTTTTTTTAGTTGATCAATCTGTCAATCTGAATTCAAGGGCAAGATATCAAAATGGAGGTCTTTCATCAGGGCAAATGAGTTTCAGCTCAGGGTATCACACAGCAAGTCCTGGGGTACCCAAGGAAGGAGCTGGGAGCAGGTTTTATATAGACAGCTAAGAGGTAATGGCCAGGCTGAACGTGGAAAGAGTTAAGGACATCTCACAGTTAAACTAGGTAAGTTGCTTTACATAACAAGTGAAAATCCATAGAGAAAGCTTGGGAATCTCTGGAAGGGAGAGTTTGGGACATTTACAAAATGAACTGGGGTTGGGAGTGATAATGTCTGGTCACCATCAGGCAATTCATGTATCTGGGAATGGGGACAAAGTGAGAGTCAGTTAGCTGAGCTTAACAAGACAAAAAGTCATTTAAAAACATTAGGGGAGGCAGAGCCAAGATGACTGAGTTAAGGTAAGGACTCTCCTGAGCTCTTCCCCAAACCCCTCCAAATACCTTTAAATAATGACTCTAAACAAATTCTAGAGTGACAGAACCCACAAAAAGGACAGAGTGAAACAATTTTCCAGGAAAAACAAATTTGAAAGTTGTCAGGAAAAGTTTGTTGCACCAGGGTTGGAGAGGACTACAGTCCAGCACAGGCCATGCCAGTGCATATCAGATCCCAGTAAACCAGAAGTAGTCCTTGGGAGTCACTGAATCAGCAGTGGCAATAGCTGCTTCCAAACTTCTCAGCCCACAGATGGTAACTGGTCAAAAGGAGATTACAAGAGTCTCTTTGCTAACACTGAGGCAGGATTTAGTTACTTTTCTCATACTTAGATTCAGTTGAAGTCCTGGGTCGCAGTCCCAGGGCAACAAGGAGCACTAGCATACCAGAACTTGTGGCCACAGTGAAGCAGAGACCCTCCACGTGGTTCTAGGGAAGAAAAGAGTGCTTGTGGTTGCTCACAGACCAGAGTAGTAAACACCTCTCTTTAGATCACACCACCTTGGAAGAACTGAAAACTTATAGGTTCCTAGAAGTATCTCTGAAAACAGCTACAATAAAACAAAATAAAACAAAAAACCCTGAAGCTTGGGACAGTGCACCCTCTACTTGGGAAGCAGAGCCCTACTTTAACAAAGAATTAAAAGTCAAGAAATAGGCTGGGAAAATGAGCAAATAACAGAAAAAATTTCTGACCATAGAAAATTAGTATGGTAACAAGAAAGATCAAACAATCACTCAGAAGATAACAAGTCAAAATTCCTGCATCGAAAGATTCTTAGAAAAATATGAATTGGTCTCAGATCATGGAAGAACTCAAAAAGGATTCTGAAAATCAAGTAAGAGAGGTGGAGGAAAAATTGGGAAGAGAAGTGAGAGCAATGCAAGAAAATCATGAAGAGTCAACTGCTTAGTAAAGGAGACAAACAAAAAAATGGAAGAAAATAACACCTTTCAAAATAGACTATGCTAAGTGATAAAAGAGGTCCAAAAAGCCAACGAAGAGAATAATGCCTCAGAAAGCAGAATTGGCCAAATGGAAAAGGAGGTCCAAAGGATCATTGAAGAAAATAATTTCTTAAAAATTTGAATGCAACAAATGGAAGCTAATGGCTTTATGAGAAATCAAGACATAATGAAATAAAGCCAAAAGAATGAAAAAAGAAGACAATGGAAATATCTCTTTGGAAAAACAACCAAAACAACAACAACTGGAAAACACATCCAAGAGAAATAATTTTAAAATTATCAGATGACCTGAAAACCATGATCAAAAAAAAAAAAAAAAAAGAACCTAGAAATCATCTTTCAAATAATTATCAAGAAAAACTACCCTGATATTCTAGAAGGAGAGAAACTGAAAGAATCCACTGATCAACTCCTGAAAGAGATCTCAAAATTAAAACTCCCAGGAATATCACAGCCAAATTCCAGAGCTCCCAGATCAAGGGAAAATAATGCAAGTAGCCAGAAAGAAACAATTCAAGCATTGTAAAGACCTAGATGAGATAACACAGGATTTAGCAGCTTCTACATTAAAGGATTGGAGGGATTTCAGAGGGCAATGGAGCAAGGTGTACAAACAATACCCAGCAAAATTGAGTATAATCCTTAAGAGGAAAAAATTGACATTAAATGAATTAGAGGACTTTCAAGTATTCTTAATGAAAAGACCAGGGCTGAATAGAAAATTTAACTTTCCAATACAAGAAATAAGAGAAGCATAAAAAAGGTAGATAGGCAAGAGAAATCATAAAGGATTTAATAAGGTTAAGCTGTTTACATTCCTATGTGGGAAGATAATACTTATATCTCCTAAGAACTTTCTCATTATTAGGACAATTAAGGGTATAAATAAACTGAGAGCACAAGTGTGAGTTGTATATGAAGAGATGATTATCTAAAAATAAAATTAAAGGGTGAAAGAGGAATGTTCTGGGAGAAAGCGAAAGGGTGAGGTAAATGCAGTAAATTGACTCCAATAAAAGAGGCAAGAAAAAGTTTGTTTTTTTTTTTTTTACAGTGGAGGGGAAGAGGAGGGAGATGAATGGAGTGATTGAACCTTACTCACATCAGAATTGGCTCAAAGAGGAAATAATATACACACTTAATTGGGTATAGAAATCTATCTTACCCTCTAAGAAAGTAGGAAGGGGAAGGGGAAAAGAGAAAGGGGCAATAATAGAAAAGAAGTCAGACTGGTGGAGGAGATAGTAGAAACAAAATACTTTTGAGGAGGGATAGGATGAAAGGAGAGAGAGGATAGAATGAATGGAGGAAAGATAAAATGGAGGGAAATACAGTTAGCAATAGTAACTGGAAAAAAATTGAAGAAAGTTTCTCTGATAAAAGCCTCATTTCTCAAACATATAGAGAACTGAATCAATTTTTTTTTAAAAAAGAGCCATTCCCCAGTTGATACATGATCAAAACATATGAACAGTTTTCAGATGAAATAATCAAAGCTATCCATAACCATATAAAAATGCTCTAACTCATTATTTATTGGAGAAATGCACATAAAACAATTCTGAAGTACTACCTCATACAATTAGATTGACTAATAAGACAGAAAAGGAAAATTACAAATGTTGGAGAGGATGTGAGAAAAATGAGACATTAATGCACTGTTGGTGCATTGTCAGTGGAGTTGTGAACTGATTCAACCACTCTTTAGAGCAATTAGGAACTATGCCCAAAGGACTATAAAACTATGAGTATCCTTTGACCTTGCAATACCACTTCTAGGTCTGTGTCCCAAAGAGATAAACCACAAAACGGGAAAGGACCTATATATACAAAAATAGTTATAGCAGCTCTCTTCTGGTGGCAAAGAATTGACAATTGAGGATATGACCATCAATTGGGGAATGACTGAACAAATTGTGTTATGTGATTGTGATGGAACACTATTATGCTATAATAAATGATGAGCAGGATGGATGGTGTCAGAAAAACCTGGAAAGACCTATATAGCTGATGCGAAGTGCAATGTACTGTGTACAAAGTAACAATGTTGTAAGATGATAAGCTGTGAATGACTTAGTAATTCCCAATGATCCAATGATGCATGACAATTCTGAAAGACTTATTAAGGAAAATGTTATCCATCCCCAGAGAAAGAAGTTAGTGTCTGAATACAGATTGAAGCATACTTTTTTAAAATTTGCTTTATTTTTCTTGAGGGTGTTTTTCTTTTTTGGTCTATATTTTCTTTCACAACACAACTGTTATGGAAATGTTTTGCAAGACTACACATATATAAATTATATTGAACTGCTTGCCTTCTTAATGGGGGGTAGAGGGAGAGGAAGAGAGAAAATGTGAACTCAAAATTAAAAAAAAAAGTTAAAATTGTTTTTACATGTAACTGGAGAAAAATAAAATCCTAAACAAAATAAAATCGATGAGACGTTTAATTAAACAGTATTGCAGAGTAGAGAATGGATCATGCCCACACATTTACAATTTACCGCTTTTCCACCATTCACCCTACAAATGGAGAAAGAGGATGAATGAAGAAAGACATACGGGTACATGCAAACACAAATAGCCAAAGTAACTTTCCTAGGGTAGCATCACTGTGGTAACCCTTCTTTGCTCCTGATGTTGTCCTTAATCCTTTAGCAGAGCCAATATTATCATTTAGGTGGCCTGGTGATGTCAAAGAGTTGTGACCTGCCAGCCTGATATACTAGGCTACATCACAAGACCATCTCTTGTTTAGGCATCTGCTCATCTCCCATAGCTGTATTCTCTCTGTGGGTCCTCTGTTGCTCTCTACTTTTTCCTTTCGTTGAAATATTACACTCTTTTCTTACTAGAAAGTTATTTTTAGCTCTTTCAGACATAGTTCCAGGGGCTGGCTAACTCACTCTTTTATAATTAAACCCCAAGACCACAGCCAACTTAAAAATTGGTAGAAGACCTCAGGTTTAGGCTAAGTCTTTCTTTTGAATTCCCTTAAGTCTATCTGAACCACCACTCTATGAGTTCAAGTCCCTTATTTGAGTTTGAGTGAGGAAATTCCTTTTAAACTCATTTCTGTTCCCATCAAATCAGTTATAATTCTTTCTTGACTTTTTTCTGTTTCCTTGGTGGTAACAAAATTCCTACTTTCCCTCGTGTAGAAAAATCTGATTATTTACTTTTTTACCATTTTGAATAATGGATTCACCAATTCATTGTAGGTAAAAGTAGAGATTGGGTGGGTGGGGTCCCACCTAGGGGATATCTTGATTTTCTCACCTGCCACCATTATAGCTTCTACTAAGTTTTGGGTCTCATCACACAAAAAGAAGGGGATAAAACCAATGTGAGACTGGGGTAGGTGGAGCATCACTAACCAATGAGTGTTTCTATCCATCCCACATATGATGAGGAAGTGCTCTGGGCAGACATATAGAATTAACTTTCAGAACTTTTTCTAACTATTCTTAAGAATTCCAAAGGAAGTGACACCACAAGTGAATAGCTGAACAGAAAATTGGGCGTTCAGTGAGGGAAGAAAGAAGGGTTCAGCACATTTATGCTCTTTCCCTATCTTCTGTGTCTGTGTCCTGGTATCACTTTGTTTCTCTGTGCTTCTGTCTCAGTCTCTCTCTGCGTCTCTCTCTGTCTCTTTCTTTGTCCCTGTCTGTCTCAGCCTCTCTCCCTCCCTATTCTCTTCCAAATATACAAAACTTGCTTTCACAGAGGATGTAATCATTTCATTCATATCAAACTGCTTTGTGAATGAGCTATGATTATCTGGGAAGAGGGGATGATTTGCATTCTAAGAGAGGACCAAGTCCTAAGCCAAAGGACAGAAGAAAGGATAGAGGGACTGGCCAGTAAATTTCATTGTATGAGGAAATTGTGGATAAGGACATTCCTCCTATGAGTGAAGATCTGCAACTTCTCTGCAATTGAGAGCTTTTGGGATTTACACAAAATATTCAAAGATTAAGTGGCTTGCTGCCATTTTGTATTGGGGGTGAGACATGAACCCAAGTCTTCCTGGTCTAAGGCTGGTCTTCTATCCAAATGTAAGTGTAATTTAAGGTTAATGGTGGGTGGAGGAAAGAGGTAAAGATCTTCCCTGCCTATTAATAAGCCTCAATACTTTTTGTTAATTTCTATTGAGGCACTGGGTCACAGAATCCTGCCCTCTGGCTCTGAAAAGTGTAAAATACTCTGAGGTGAGGTTTTACTTTGGGGCTTACTCATTGGAAATGTTTGTTTGACCAGAGGAGATGCTGGGCAGCAACTAAGAAGCCCCCAGCTTTGAAAACTCAGATATTGGTGCTTCTCTCTCTCTTAACTATGTATGTATGGTCAGACAATTACATCTGTCTATTGATCTGTGATGTATGTTTTGCTTATGGTCAGACAGTTGGAAACCCTGTCTGTTGATCTTTATTTCCTCTACTTGTGTTTTCCCTGAAGTTCAGGGTACTGACTTTTTCCCCTGAATTAAATGAATGATATTTGTGCTTGATTAAAGTAGATTATTGACCCCTCAACAGTTGCTTTTCTTTTAGAAAAGCAAATCTAAGAACCTGTACAGCAGGCCTTCCTGTGTATACTGGGATCCTTGCTATTACACCAATATACTGTGGCTTGCCTCTTAAACCAAAAGAATGAATTGTTAAAGAATGAAATTTCAGGCACCAACAAGCTGCTTTAAGGAGACACATGACAATTTAGTGAAAAGAGAACTGTATCTGGGAGTCAGAAAAGCTGAGTTCAAGTTCTCACTGCATGGTTTCTTAGGTGTGTGAACAAGTCAAGTAAGTTCAAATTTGGCTTCAGAAACTTATTAGCTGTGTGAACCTGGGCTAATCCCTTAACCTCTTTTGATCTCAGTTTCCACATTTGTAAAATGAGGATAATAATAGCATGTAGAATTGTTATAAGGATCAAATGAGATAACATTTGTAAAGCACCTTGCGAACCTTAAAGTGTGATAGAAATGCTAACCATTTTCATCATTATAATTTTGAGTCTCAGAAACTTCTTTTAAAAATAGATATAATAGGATGGCGGAGTGAAAGCAACGACTCACCTAAGCTCCTGGACAAACTCCTTTGGATATCTCCAAAAGGAGAATCTGACCAGTCTTTGGAGGTGCGGAATCCAGTGGGTGACAGGCTTTGACGGATTCAGAGGCCAGGTTAGACTGGAAGGTCCACGGGAAGGATCTGTTCCATGGGGGTGAGCCCCCAGCGCACAGTGCAGCGTGGTCAGCGCAGCAGGGCGGAAGGGACCTGAGAAGCCTGAGAGCAGCGGGCAGAACCAGCGGAGCAGGAGACAAGCCAGACTGAGCTGGTGAGAGCCGCTGAGCGCCAGATATCAGCGCAGCAGCTCCTGAGACCTTCAGCCTGAAGATTAAACTTCGGTAAGTCACCTACTTGAACTTCCGGGAGTCAGGATGGTGCAGTGATCAGTAAATGCTTTCTCCTCCCTCCCCCCCCCCCCCCCGATGACTGTGAAAGAACCATAAAATATTTCCCCAGAAAAATCCTGGATCAGCGGGAACTGCAGAAGGGGGCAAATAGTGTCATAATACCAGAGGCTAGGAAAATAGCAAAGGGGGATTCCTCCTACTGTGGAAGAGGCGATCCGGAAGGACAGAGGACCCAGGGCAGAGAAAATTCGCACTGGGACCCAGGCAAGCCTCAGCGCCGAGAGAGAGGAGCCCCAGGAGGGGTGGGAACACGCATTAGCATCTAGGCATGCCTCCGCCTTCCAGGGGAAAAGGGAAGACAATAGGGAAGCTGGGATCACCATCCCCAGAGCTTGCCTTTGCCTCAGTACAGCTGAGGAGATCTCCTGTGACCAGACCACTCCTCCCACACACTTAACAAGCGAACCCCAGGGTTGATCTGGGAAACAAAAAACAAAAACCTGCTTTTAGCTTTTTCACACATCAGCTCAACACAAAGTTTTGTACCTTCTGACTAAAAGAACCAGAAGCTACAACACTCAGTCAACATCATGAACAGGAAAAAGCAGAAGAAAAGTGAAAAAACCATAGAATCTTTCTATGGGGATAAGGACCAAAACACAAACACCAAAGAGGTCAGAGCTGAGACTGTACTTCCATCTGAAACTTCAGAAGGCACTATGAACTTCTTGCAAGCACAACCAGCTCTCCTGGAACAGCTGAAGAAGGAAATACGAAAAAACTGGCCAATGATTTTAAAATTATAAAAAAAAGAATTCACTGATGAGAACATCACTTTGAAAAGGAAAATTGAACAAATGGAAAAGGAAGTTCAAAAATTAACTGGAGAAAATAATCCCGTAAAAGGAAGAGTTAATCAAACGGAAAAGGAAACCCAAAACCTAATTAGGAAAATTGATCAAATGGAAAAGGAAACACAAAACCTAACTGGGAAAATTGGTCGAATGGAAAAGGAAGTACAAAAATTAACTGGAGAAAATAGCTCCTTAAAGGGAAAAATTGGTCAGATGGAAAAGGAGATGCAAAAGTTAACTGAAGAAAACAATACGATGAAGATTAGAATTGGGCAAGTAGAAACTAATGACTCAATGAGGCAGCAAGAATCAGTCAAACAAAATCTAAAAAATGAAAAGATAGAAGAAAATGTAAAATATTTAATTGGAAAAACAACTGACATGGAAAATAGATCCAGGAGAGAAAATTTAAGAATTATTGGCCTGCCAGAAACCCATGATGAAGTAAAGAGTCTGGACAATATCTTCCAAGAAATCATCAAGGAAAACTGCCCAGAAGTACTAGACTCAGAGGGCAAAATAGTCATTGAAAGAATCCACCGTTCCCCTCCCGAAAGGGATCCCAAACTCAAAACCCCAAGAAATATCGTTGCCAAATTCCAGAGCTATCAAGTGAAGGAGAAAATACTACAAGCAGCCAGAAAGAAACAATTCAAATATCAAGGACATACAGTCAGGATCACACAGGACCTTGCAGTTTCTACATTAAAAGATCGAAAGAACTGGAACCCAATATTCCGTAAGGCAAAGGAGTTGGGACTTCAACCAAGGATCAACTACCCAGCAAAGTTCAGCATAACATTTCACGCAAGGAGAAATTCATTCAACGAAATAAGGGATTTCCAGAGCTTCCTGACCAAAACGCCAGAACTCAATAGACAATTTGCTCTTCAAATGCAGGTCTCAAGAGAATCATAAAAAGGTAAGCAGGGGGGAAAAACAAAAACAAAAACTTGTTACTCAATTAGGGCAAACTGTTTACCTACCTATAAGGGAAGATGATACCTGTTAATCTTGAGAACTGTGCAGCTATTATGATAAAAGGGATATACATAGAGGGAACGGGTATAAGTAAATGATGTCATGTCAAAAATATGATTTAAGTATGAGAAGGGATTGTAATAGGAGGTGTGAAAAGGAGGAAGCAGAAAATGGCAAACTACATCACAGGAAGAAGTACAAAACTATAGTAGAGGGAAGGAGGGGAGGGAGATGAGCATTGTTTGAGAGGTACTCTCATCTGATTTGTTTAAAGGAGGGAACAATAATCTTAAGTAGATAATCCTAACTAGCTCTATAGGTAGTAGGAGGGGAAGGGGGAAGAAAGGGGAGGGAGGCAAAAAGGGAGGGAAGAAGCAATAAGAGTATAGGGGAGTAAAAGGGAGGGGGGCTAAAAGAAGGAGGGGAAGGCTGCAGGAGGAAGGGGTGAAAAGTGAATACTATTGAGGAGGGGAAGGGAGATGGGAGAGGTAACAGCACAATTGGTGGGAAAGAGGATGGAAGGAAATACACAGATTGTAATCATAACTGTGAATGTGAATGGAATGAATTCTCCCATAAAACGGAGACGGATAGCAGAATGGATTAAAAGCCATAATCCAACAATATGCTGCTTACAAGAAACACATTTGAAACGGGGGGATACACATAGGATAAAGGTCAAAGGATGGAGCAGAATATATTGTGCTTCAGCTCATGCAAGAAAGGCAGGAGTAGCAATCCTAATCTCAGACAAAGCAAAAGCAGAAATAGATCTAATCAAAAGGGATAAGGATGGAAACTATATCCTGCTAAAAGGCACCATAGACAATGAAGCAATATCATTACTAAACATGTATGCTCCAAGTGGGATAGCATCCAGATTCTTAGAGGAGAGGTTGGGGGAGTTGAAGGAAGAAATTGACAGCAAAACTATACTAGTAGGGGACCTCAACCTCCCCCTCTCTGAACTCGATAAATCCAACCTCAAAATAAACAAGAAAGAGGTTAAGGAGGTAAATAAAACTCTGGATAAGGTAGATATGATAGATCTTTGGAGAAAATTGAATGGGAATAGAAAGGAATATGCCTTTTTCTCAGCGGTACATGGAACATTTACAAAAATTGACCATGTACTAGGACATAAAAATCTCACAATCCAGTGCAGAAAGGTAGAGATAAAAAATGCATCCTTCTCAGATCATAATGCATTAAAAATTACATGTAATAAAAGGCCATGGAAAGATAAACCAAAAATCAATTGGAAACTAAATAATCTAATCCTAAAGAAGGGTTGGGTTAAAGAAGAAATCATAGAAACAATCAACAATTTCATTCAAGAGAATGACAATAGTGAGACAGCATACCAAATCTTATGGGATACTGCAAAAGCAGTTATTAGGGGAAGTTTTATATCTTTGAATGTTTACATAAATAAAATAGAGAAAGAGGAGATCAATGACTTGGGCTTGCAGTTGAAAAAGCTAGAAAAAGAACAAATTGAAAATCCCCAAGTAAATACCAAATTAGAAATACTGAAAAGCAAAGGAGAGATTAATAAAATTGAAATTAAGAAAACTATTGAATTAATAAATAAAACCAATAGTTGGTTTTATGAAAAAACTAATAAAATTGATAAACCTTTGGTCAATCTGATTAAAAGAAAGAAAGAAGAAAATCAAATTACTAATATTAAAAATGAAAGGGGTGAACTCACCTCCAATGAGGAGGAAATTAAAACAATAATTAGAAACTACTTTGCCCAACTTTATGCCCACAAATTCGATAATCTAAACGAGATGGATGAATATTTTAAAAAATATAAATTGCCCAGATTAACAGAAGAGGAAGTTGAATACTTAAACAACCCCATCTCAGAAAAAGAAATTGAATAAGCCATCAATGAACTCCCTAGGAAAAAATCTCCAGGGCCAGATGGATTCACAAGTGAATTCTATCAAACATTTAAAGAACAGTTAATTCCAATACTATATAGACTATTTTTGAAAATTGGGGAAGAAGGAGTCCTCCCAAATTCTTTCTATGATACAAATATGGTTTTGATACCCAAACCAGGAAGAGACAAAACAGAGAAAGAAAATTATAGACCAATTTCCCTAATGAATATAGATGCAAAAATTTTAAATAAGATTTTAGCAAAACGAATACAGCATCTTATCTCGAGATTAATACATTATGATCAGGTAGGATTCATAGCAGGATTGCAGGGCTGGTTCAATATTAGGAAAACTATTAGCATTATCAATCACATCAACAACAAAGCTAACAAAAACCACATGATTATCTCAATAGATGCAGAAAAAGCTTTTGACGAAATACAACCCCCATTCCTTTTAAAAACACTGGAGAACGTAGGAATAAAGGGAACTTTCCATAAAATAATAAGCAGTATCTATCTAAAACCTTCAGCAAGCATTATATGCAATGGGGATAAGCTAGATGAATTCCCAATAAGATCAGGGGTGAAACAAGGATGTCCATTATCACCACTATTATTCAGTTTGGTACTAGAAATGTTAGCTGTAGCAATTAGACAAGATAAAGATATTGAAGGAATAAGAATAGCCAAAGAAGAAACTAAGTTATCACTCTTTGCAGATGATATGATGATTTACTTAGAGAATCCCAGAAATTCAAGTAAAAAACTACTTGAAATAATAAACAACTTTGGCAAAGTTGCAGGTTACAAAATAAACCCACACAAATCTTCTGCATTCCTATATATTAGCAACAAAGTCCAACAGCAAGAAATAGAAAGAGAAATCCCATTTAAAGCTAGGGTAGACAGTATAAAATACTTAGGAGTTTATCTGCCAAAACAAACCCAGGGATTATATGAACACAATTACAAAACACTTTTTGCACAAATAAAGTCAGATTTAAGTAAGTGGAAAAACATTAGTTGCTCATGGGTAGGCTGTGCTAATATAATAAAAGTGACAATTCTACCTAAATTAATTTACTTATTTAGTGCCATACCAATTAAGCTATCAGACAATTATTTTCTAGAGCTGGATAAAATAATATCAAAATTTATTTGGAAGAACAAAAGGTCCAGAATATCAAAGGGACTAATGAAAAGAAATGCTTGGGAAGGTGGCCTAGCGCTACCAGATCTCAAATTGTACTATAAAGCAGCAACGATCAAAACCACTTGGTATTGGCTAAGAAACAGAGAGGTAGACAAGTGGAATAGACTTGGCACTCAAGACGCAGTAGGCAAGGAATATAGCAACCTTCTGTTTGATAAACCCAAGGACCCCAGCTTCTGGGATAAGAACTCATTGTTTGACAAAAATTGCTGGGAAAACTGGATAACAGTGTGGTGGAAATTAAGCATAGACCCATACCTGACACTGTACACAAGAATAAAGTCTAAATGGGTACATGATTTAGGTATAAAGATTGATACCATGAATAAACTGGAGAAGCAAGGAATAGTGTATTTATCAGATTTATGGAGGAGGGAAGAATTTTTAACTAAAGAAGAGATAGAAAGCATTATGAAATGCAAAATGGATAATTTTGATTACATTAAACTGAGAAGTTTTTGCACAACCTAACCCAATGCAACCAAAATCTGGAGGGATGTAGTAAATTGGGAAATCATTTTTACAGCCAAGCTTGAGGATAAAAGCCTCATTTCTAAAATATATAGAGAACTGACTCAAATGTATAATCATACAAGTCATTCCCCAATTGATAAATGGTCAAAGGATATGAACAGGCAATTTTTGGAAGAAGAAATTAAAGATATCTATAATCATATGAAAAAATGCTCTAAATCACTTTTGATTAGAGAGATACAAATCAGAACAACTCTGAGGTACCACATTACACCTATAAGATTGGCAAACATGACAGAACAAGAAAATGATAAATGCTGGAGAGGATGTGGGAGAGTTGGAACACTAATTCATTGTTGGTGGAGCTGCGAGCTCATCCAACCATTCTGGAGAGCAATTTGGAACTATGCTCAAAGAGCTACAAAAATGTGCATACCCTTTGACCCAGCAATAGCGCTACTAGGACTGTATCCCTAAGAGATCATAAAAATGGGAAAGGGTCCCACATGTACAAGAATATTTATAGCAGCACTCTTTGTAGTTGCCAAAAACTGGAAGTCAAGGGGATGTCCATCAATTGGGGAATGGCTGAATAAATTATGGTATATGAATGTAATGGAGTACTATTGTGCCATAAGAAATGATGAACAAGAAGACTTCAGAGAGGCCTGGAAGGACTTATATGACCTGATGCTGAGTGAAAGTAGCAGAACCAGGAGAACTTTGTGCACAGCAACGACCACAGTGTGAGAGAGTTTTTTCTGGTAGACTTGGAATTTCGTAATAATGCAAGAACTTCTTTAAAAAAAAAAAATCCCAGTGGTGGTTATCTAAGGCAAAATGCCTTCCACACTCAGAGAAAGAAATATGGAAGTATTCGCAGAATGTAGCAGATCATGCTTGTGTGTGTGTGTGTTTGTGTATCATGTTTTGACTTGTTATATGATTTCTACCATTTATTTTAGTCCGACTATATAGCATGACTATAGTGGAAATGTACTCAATAGGAAAGTATATGTAGAACCTATACAGAATTGTATGCAGTCGTGGGGAGGGAGGGGGGTAGTGGGGGGTGGGGGTGGGGGGGATAAAATCTCAATTGTATGGCAGTTATTGTTAAACATTAAAAAATAATAATAATAAAATTTTAAAAAAAAAGAAAATGAAAAAAATAGGTATAATAATACCAGTTTTATATGCTTCATAGGGTTGTTGTGAGAGAAACATATTGCATAAATGTAAGTTCATAGATTAGGGGACCTCCCCAGCATCCTGCAAACCTCAGTTTTGTTGATCATACACCTCCAACAATGAGTAATCTTACTTAATATATTATTTTTTTTCTTTTTCCCAATTACATGTAAAAACAATTTTAACATTTTTTTCAAATTTTGAGTTCTAAGTTTTCTCTGTCCTTCCCATTCTGCCACTCACTGAGGAGGCAAGCAACTTAATATAGGGTGTACAAGTAAAGTCATGCAAAACACATTTCCATGTAAGTCATTCTGTGAAGAAAACACAAACAAAAACCTCTCCAAGAAAAATAAAGAAAGCAAAGAAAAAGTATATTTGTCTTGCCTTAAGGCTCTACCAGTTCTTTCTCTGGAGATTAATAGCACTTTTTACTGTCAGTCCTACAGAATTGTCTTGGATCATTATATTGCTGAAAATAGCTAAAGTGTTCATAATAGATCATCTTACAATATCACTTTTACTGTGTATAATACTCTCCTGGTTCTGCTCACTTCACTTTACATCAGCTCATGTAAGTCTTTCTATGTTTTCCTGAGAGCATCCTGCTCATCATTTTTTAAAGCACAATAGTATTCCATCACATTCATATACATCAACTTTTTCAGTCACTCCCCAATTGATGGACATCCCCTAAATTTCCAACTATTCGCCACCACTAAAAGAGCCCTATAAATATTTTGTTACACAGAGGTCCTTTTCCTTTTTGTTTTTTTATTTCTTTTGGTATATAGACTTAGTGGCATTACTTGGTCAAAGAGTAAATACATGGTTTTATAGCCCTTTGGGCATAGTTCCAAACTCCCCTCCAGAATGGTTGAATCATTGTACAATTTCATCAATAATACCTTAGGATTTAAAATTTTCCATATCCCTTACAATATTTATCATTTTCTTTTTTTGCCATATTAGCCAATCTGACAAGTATAAGGTAGTAGCTCAGAGTTGTTCTAGTTTGAATTTCTTTCATCAATAGTGATTTAGGGCATTTCTTTATACAACTATAGATAGCTTTGTTTACTTTGTCTGAAAACTGCCTGTTCATATCCTTTGACCATTTATCAATTGAGGAATGACTCTTATTTCTGTAAGTTTGACTCAGTTTTCTATATGTATGAGAAATAAAGTTTTTATCAGAGAAACTCACTTTAAATTTTTTCCATGGTGATGATGACCAACTATGTGTTTCCTTCTATCTTCTTTCTCCCCATTTATCCTACTCTCTCTCCTTCTACCCTAGCCATTCTCAAAAGTGTTTTGCTTCTGACTTTCACCTCCCCCCAAATGCCTTCCCTTCTATCAGCTCTCCCCTCCCCTTCTCTTATCCCCTTTCCTTCATATTTTTTCTTTATGGCAAGATAGATTTCTACATTCAATTGAATGTGTATATTATTCCCTCTTTGAGCCAATTCTGATGAAAGTAAGGTTCATGTACTACCCTTCCCACTTCCCTCATTTTCCCCTCCACTGCAAATTCTCTTTCAGGCCTTTTTATGTTAAATAATTTATCCCATTCTACCTCTCCCTTTCCCCTTTTTCCTAGTACATTCTTCTTTTTCATATTTTAATTTTTTTTAGATAATCATATCACATTCAGCTCACACCTCAACTCACACAGGCACTTTCTGTCTGTGTATATTTTGTTTTCTTTTTACTGTTTGTTGATTTCTCCTAAAGTCATTCATTTCCACTTGCTCAATTCTAACTTTTAAGGAATTATTTTCTTTAGTGAGCTTTTGCACCTCCTTTTCTATTTGTCCAATTCTACTTTTTAAGGAGTTCTTTTCTTCAGTGATTTTTGTGTATCTTTTTCCATTTCATCAATTCTGCTTTTCAAGGCATTTTTCTCTTCATTGGATTTGTGTGCCTCTTTTACTATCTGACATAGTCTTTTTTTTAAGGTGTTATTTTCTTCAGTATTTTTGTGCCTTCTTTACCAAGTAGACTCTTTTTTCATGATTTTATTTCATCACTCTCATTTCCCTTCCCAATTTTTCCTCTACCTCTCCTCCTTAATTTTAAAAATCCTTTTTAAGTTCTTCCATGGCCTGAGACCAATTCATGTTTTCCTTTGAGGTCTTGGATGCAGAATGTTTGACATTTTTGTCTTCTTCTGAGTGTGTGTTTGATCTTTCTTGTTACCATAGTAATTTTCTGTGGTCAGAATTTTTCTGTCGTTTGCTCATTTTCCAGCCTATTTCTTGCCTTTTAACTCTCTGACAAAATAGGGCTCTGCTTCCCAAGTGAAGGAGGCACTCTCCTAAGCTTCAGATTTTTGTGCAGCTATTTTCAGAGATACTTCTAGGGACCTATAAAGTTTTGGCCCTCCCAAGGTAGTATGATCTAGGAAAAGGTGTTTACTACTCTTCTGTACTGTGCTCTGGTTTGTGAGTGATCACAAGCACTTTTTTTTCGACCCTGAATTGTGACCAGGGTCTCTGCTCCCCTGCAACTGCAAGCTCTGGTGTTCTAGTGCTCCTCCTTGCACTGGGACTAAGATCCAGGATTGTGACCCAAATCTGAGTATAGTCAGTGCAACAGCATCCTGCCTCTGGAGCCAAAAAAGGGACCCCTATAAATCTCCTTCTGACCCATTGTCTGAACCCCTTACTATTCATGGGCTGAGAAGTCTGGAAATTGCCACCACTGCCACTGATTCAGTCACCCCAAGGTCTGCCCCTGGTTTTCTGGGATCGGGTCTGTGATGGCACAGCCGACACTGAATTGTCTGCCTCTCTTATCCTCATGCAACAAAGCCTTCCTGCCAGCCTCCTAAGTTGTCTTTAGCTAGAAATTTGTGTCATTCCATCTTTTTGTGGGTTCTGCCACTCTAGATTTTGTTTAGAATCATTCCTTAAAGGTATTTGGAGGGGTTTGGGAGAGACCTCAGGCAAATCCCTGCCTTTACTCCACCATCTTGGCTTGCCAGCAATGAGCAATGTTACAAGCCACTTGAGCCCTTGGTTCTGCACTGGAAGAAACCTCAGGGGACATCCACCTCAATCCCATCACTTTACAAATAAAAACCTAAGGCTCATGGAGGTTAAATAACTTGTCCAAGATCACAAAGGCAGTAAGCACTCTCTGCATAATTTGAACCTGAATCTTCTGGTTCTAGAACCAGGGCTCTTTCCATTTCACTATGCCACAGAGCTGGAAGGGTCATTAAAAATCAGCAAGTACAAGCTCTCATTTTCCAAATGAGAAGTTCAGAGAAGATTGTTGTTGTTGTTGTTATTGTGGTTAATACACCTTAAAGTTTGCAAAATATTTTACAAGTATTATCTCATTTGATCCTCACAACAATCCAGAAAGGTAGATGCTATTACTTTCCTCATTTTACAGATGCAGAAACTGAGGCAGGAAAACATTAAGTGACTTGCCCAGGGTCACAGACCTGTTATCTGAGGCTGGATTTGAACTCAGGTCTTCTTGGCCTCAGGTTACCTCTCTCTCTACTAGAGACACCTAGCTGCCAAGTTATTTGCAATAAGTGTCAGAGATAAGAATTGATATAAAATCCTCAGGTTACAAATCCAGTAGGCTTTCTACCATGCTCTGCTCCCTCTAGCACATCCTGGAATGCATGTTAATCTTTCCAAATCCTGGTGTCTTGCCTGCCAATGCCTGCTATGCACAGTGACAGTGATGGAATCAAAGGTTCCCAGTGTCCATCAGCATCAAGAACTTTTTCTCATTTTGTTGACTTTCTCCTTCCTCATAGTAACACTTAGTATTGGTAAAAGTGGATCACTCTGGAGGAAGTAGAACAAGACCTAGACAGTATTCATTAGATCTGTTAAATGATTTTATGATTGAAAATGACAAATGAGTATTATTTTATAAGACAAGAGAAAAGCAGTGATTCAATAAAGTGTTTATTGAACACCTCCTTTGTGTAGGGACTTGCTACAATGTTATGGAGAATAACACATGAAGAAGACATAATCCCTGACCTTAGAGTGCTTATAGTTTATCTGGAGAAGAAAGGCTTGATTGGAAGGAATCCCCAAAATGACTGTGTCCTGGACCCTCTTCTATTTTTGTCTACCCTACCCTTTTTGTCAGTGATCTTATCACGGGTTTTATTATCTTAATATAAATAATTCCCAGATACACCAATATCAATAATATACCAATGTCAATTTGCCTTACGCATAGATATAGTCATAGATATAAACATTGATGTCCATATCAACATAGATGCAGCAGCTAAGAGACTCAGTGGATAGAGCACTGGGTCTGGAATCAGGAAGACCTAAGTTCAAATCCAGCCTCACTCATTAGCTGTGCTAATGAGGAAGTCATTTCATTTCTGCTTGCCTTAATCTGCTAAAGAAGGAAATGGCAAACTACTTCAGCGTCTTTCTCAAGAAAATTCCATATGAGGTCATGAGTCAGATATGACTCTGAACTGAACAACAACATAGATAAAGATACCCAGCCCTGGTATCTCCCCTAAGTTACAGTGACACATGACCAACTGCCTTTTGGACATCTCCAACTGAGGCCCTAAAGGCATCTCAAACTCAGTTTTTCTCAGACTTCATTATCATTCCTCTCAAACTCACCCTTCCAAAATTCCCTATTGTTATTGAGGGCACTATAATCCTCCCAGGCACCCAGGTACGTGGCCTTAATATCATAGGAATGATTCACATTCACCTTACCTATCCAATCTGTTGTCCATCTTCTCATTTCTACTTTCACATCTCTTGTATATGACTACTTCTTTCCACAAGTGAATCCTCCACTCTACTTCAGGGCCTCATTACTTCTAACCTGCACAAGTGCAATGATATTTGAACTAATCTCCTTTCCTTACACCTCTTATTCTAATACATCCTTCACTCAACTGCCAATAGGATTTTTTTTGTGGTCATATCACCCCTTGTTCAATGAGCTCTAGAGGCTTCCAATTACCCCCAGGACCAAATATAAAGTTTTCTATTTAATATTTAGAACTTCATGACTTGGCCTCTTCCTAACTGTCCATGCTTTTTGCATTTTACTCTCCTCTATGCATTCTGTGCCCCAGCCTTGTTGGCCTACTTGAAGTTCCTTACACATGACACTCTAGCTCCTATCTCCCTGCTTTTTCACTGGCTGTCCTCCATGCCCAAATGCTCTGACCTCTTACTCCCTAGCTCTTAGTTTTCCTGACTCCCTTCAAGACTCCCTTCAAACCCTACCTTCTGTAGAAGGATTTTCCCTGATTCTCCCCCAGCTGCTAGTAGCTTCTCATCTGCTCTCCCCTTCCTTTTACTCTGTAGATAGCTTGCAAGTACCTAGTAATTTACATATTACCTCTTTTTTCAGATTGTAAGCACTTTTAGGGCAGGGACTGATTTTTACCATTTCTTTTTTAATCTCTAATACTTAGCAAAGTGTCTGATTAGATAAATGCTTGTTGATTGACTGACAAGGAGGAAGCATGTTATTAAGTATTAAATTGTGTGGTGGATGTTAGCTCTATAGGATTTTGGAAAAGATCTTGGAGAGATCAGCATGGATGGAATAATAGCAGCACTCATGTCTTTAGTGCTTTACTTTTTATAAAGCATTTTTTAGCAACAACCCTCTGAGTCTGGCTGTGAAAATTTTATAATTTATCCCTCACTGAGACTTGTCAGAAGTTCAAGCTCACAACAATCATGAAGCAGTTCAAGAGCAGAGAGATGCAGCAAGACCCCTAGATGGGATAGGACTGGGGTTCTCTTTTCATTTTTGTCCTTCCTTGGAGTGGAAACTTTCTGGTTGCTCTGCTAGACATGGGTAGCAAAGGGAGAATGCTATGGGACTGAAAAGAGAATCTCTGGATGCTTGAGCACAGGTAAATTACATAGAGGCCCAGAGAAAGGAAGCAACTTGTCCAAAGTAGCACCTGTAGTCCCCCTGTCATCTACCAGTCCTTACAAAAGCTGCCTCAGAGTCGAGGTCTTCTATCAGTCAGCTTACAACTATGTCATGACCTCCCCTCCCCTCAAAATCCTTGTGCTTAATGTTAAGACAATCAAAAAACATAGCAAATAAAATGAGGAGTAAAGGTCTACAACCATTCCTGGAACACTTGGGGTACACTCTCCCATAGGTCAGCACATTACCAAAGGAGAATATATAGGCAGAGAATATGCTCGATCAGGGAATATACAAGGTAGTAACAACTGTAAAGAGTATGTGTGTGGCCAGTGCAGTCAACAAGTGCTTAATACTGCTATGTGCTAGGAACAATAACAGGCAATGAGGATACAAAGACAAAATGCAATTACCCCTCTAACCAGTGAATTTATATTTGAGGGGGAAGGGATATGTACAGATATAAGTATATACAAACTAGATCAAAAGTAAAAATAATTATAAATGGTGGGAAGGGGAAGCACTTGTGTGAGGAGGACCAATTACATTTCTACCTTTACAGGGCTGCTGCCATCTTCCGGTGATGCCATTATGCTCCTCTGCTGGGTATTACGTCTATGTTCTCTGCTAGACATTGTTATTTTTTCTAGGGAGTCCTGATCATGTCATAGGATCCAATTTTCTCTCTGGCACCATCTTTGGGTATCAGCTCTTTAGAGCAATCCACTGGTTCAGCCCCCACCTATTAGGATTCAGTAACTAGAAAGACTTCCCTTTTCCCAGCCAATGGCAAACTGACAGGTCTGAATCCATACCTGAAACTGTAAGTTAAGCAACCAAGATAATCCAACCAGAGTTCACTAAGATTGAGTCTATTCTTTTGATTGCCTAGGTCTGGGATTGATATGAAGTCTGTAGTTCCAAAAACTATCTGACCTTGGGTTAGAAATTACTGGTAATTTACACTTATTTTTTGTGGGATACTGTGCTTCTAAACCTCAAACAAAGACCCCCACCCACAACCAAGATAAAAAGCAAATCAAAATAAAATGCCAGCACAAGAGCTGAGTACTACCTGATGCTATGAAGTCTGCTTCACTCCCAAGATCCTCTCTTATTAGCAGGCCAAAAAAAATGGTAAGAACAAAGTCTAATAAAATGTATATTTTTTTCTTCCTTGTTATAAAATAGGCCTCACTTGGTACAGAAGGTGAGAGTATGAGGAAAGATATAAGCAAAAGTTAGTTAGTTAAAGACAAAAGGCACAAATACAACTATTTTTTTAAAAAAGCAAAGTCTGAGTGAAGAAGTCTCAGGCATTTTCCTTCACCTTCCTACTTTAAAAATGTGTGTATGCCAGCAATAGAGTCCTTGACTTTTACCTTATTTTCTATCAATTAAAAAAGCTCTCTCTCTTCATACCCTAATAGGTCTTGGAGCTAAGGCCAAGGAGACAGAAGACATGAGACTTCAAAGATGCTATGTGTAATAATGGTATCTCATAATTCCATATCACTTTGTGTTTTGCAAAGTACTTTACCCACAATAGCCATTTAAGGTAAGTGGGGCACATATTGTTATCCTTATTTTGCAGATAGAGAAATTTAGATTCAAAGAAAAAGTGATTCACAATCACATAGTAAGTGCCTTATTTACAGGGCACAAAGCTAAGGCTCAAGCATAGGTCTTCTGACTAGAAGTTTGGTGCTTCTCCCTCTGTACCCTTGAGTTCTAGTTCTCATGGAAGGTTTCACAGAGAAGGGGAGACATGGGCTGTACTTTGAAGGTTGGTTAGGAGTTGGATAAGGATGGCATTTAATAGGAGAGGCAAAGAACACCAAAGGAAGGGAGGAAATGGAACGGTGTGAGTAAAGAGACAGGGATGGAAAAAATAGGGTACAATGTTGACAGTTAGTTAGGATCCAACACAGGGGAAGGAGAATTGGAGCAAGTGGGCTGAAACGAGCATGGCAGGCTGGATGATGAAAACTCCTGAATAAGGAGGAAGAGGCAATGAAAAGTTGCTGGAGGGAAGAAATGAAACTTCAGATTTTCCAGCATCACATTCTTGTGAAAATACTCGGTTGTATCAATCAAAGAGAATTCACAAGTCTAATTATCTAACTATTTTAAAACATTATTTTTAAGAAAGAAATGGGAAGTTAAAAACACCAACAATAAAACAAACAAACAAATAGATGAATGAATGAATGAATGAATGAATGAATGAATGAATAAATAAAAAACAACTGTTAGATAAAATCTTTGTGCTCTGAGGTGGTATTCAAAAGGAAAGAAACCCATCAATGGTATTCCTGAAATGTCAAGTCTTAGAACGGGACATTATGTTCTGCTTGTTGTTTTAGAATTGGTCATAGTGTGTTTTCAATATTCATACCATATGGAGTCTCATTCTACACATCCTATCACAACACTCACCACTAGACTGTTTGTAAGGAAATGGAGAATTACTCTCCTGTCCCACCCAACCCTGATGATGAGAGTTTTTATCACACATAGAACACTGAATGTCAGGACTTAAAGACACCTTTGTGGCTGCCCTTCAGAGATCCAATAGAACAGCAGGAATGTAAATTAGGAGATTAATGCAGAAGGGATGCCATATTGATCATACATTTTATCTGTTTGAGAGATCTATGAATATGCTTTCCTTATCTAGAGGTTCATACATAGACCATGTTAGTGCCCAAATTCCATTTAGTGTTCTGTCTGCTGGAGAGTGCTCAATTTGGTTTTTAGATACATCCCACCCTCAAATTTTCAAAACTTTGGTGCTCTTCACCTGTTGTTCCAAGATATTCTTTTCAAATAGCCAACTTTTCTCCACTTCACAGGTCATCTAGGAATGAGTGGAGAACAAGGCAAGGAGGGCCTGAGAGCGCCCCAGAAGAAAAATGAAGCTAAGGACCATAGACAGCATTTAGTCCAGAGGTGTCAAGCATGTAATCCCCTGGCTGCGTGAGACTTGCAACATTCCCTGTCATGGTGCAAACCAGATTAAAATGGAATTGAGAAATAGTTATCAAAATAAATAAAAATGCAATGAACCAGATAATCTTAACATGTAGATTTCTAAGGAAATATGCACCATTCAGAGATCCATATGTATGGTTTAATGGTCACCATTTTTATGCCATTGATCTAGTCTACCACACTCATTTTAGGTCAAAGAGGAAAAAATGCCTTTTCTATTGTCATTTTTGTTGTTGTTCTGTCATCTTTCAGTTGTGTCCAACTCTTTGTGACTCCATTTGGGGTTTATTAGTAAAGAGATGAGAATAGTTTGCCATTTGCTTCTCGAGCTAATTTTACGTGGCCAAACTGAGGCAAACAAGGTTAAGTGACTTAACCAGTATCACACAGCTAGTAAGTGTTTGAGGTCATATTTGAACTCAGATCTTTCTGACTCCATGCCCAGCACTCTATCAACTGTCCCATCTGGCTGCCCAATGTTATTTAGGTGATAAATAGCAGTACCAGGTTATTAAACCTAGGTTCTAGGATTCCAGATCAGCACTCTGTCTACTACACCATGTAGCAAGTTCCACATAATTAGTGAAAGAATAGCATGAAGACAGCGGGAAACAGGTTGTTCTCCAGTGTCTTCTAAGTGCAGATGAGGATAAATTACTAACAGATGAGGTATGGTGTAGTGGATACTGGGCTGAACTTGGAAGCAAGAAAACCTGAGTTTGAATCCTGCCTCAAACAGTTACCAGATGTGTGATCATGGGTAAGTCACTTAATCTCTCAGTTACCCTTTTCTCATTTGTAAAAAATGGACAATAATAGTAATTATTATAATTATAATAATAAAGCACCTACCTCCCAGGGTTATCATGAGGAGCCAACAAGATAATGTATGTAATCTGCTGTGCCAAAATTAAAGGGCTATAGAAATTTGAGTTATTATTAGTTCATATTATTTAATGAGTCACCAGTAAGAAATTCCCAACTCTCTACTTTTGAGACACTAGAAAACATTTCAAAAGGAGGCTGGGAAATCTCTGCCTCTGGAAATGTTTAAGAAAAGTTCCAGGAGTAACTTTTTTGCAGTGGCTTCAAGCAGATGCTGTGTGGAATCCAAGGAAGTCTAATAATTCTCTTCTTTTGTTTTTCTTATTCTCAGACCTCTAACCTGTGTGTGCCTCAATAGCCACAGACGATGGGACCTTAGTGTAACATCTGGGCTTCAGAGGTTATTTTTCAAGCTCCTACTTGGGATAACAGATTGAGTCCCCAGAGTATGGTCACCACTTTCCCCCTCAAGGTTCTAGGGATAACCTTGAGGGGCTGAGAGTTTCTATAATGCTGTGTCAACCAGGAGCCCCCTCCAATGGGTTATTAATCACCAGTTAATATTTCTCCTTTATCATTTAACCAATTGATATCTCCATAATATCAATTAACCAATTAGTTTTTACAAAGGGATATTTATAAGAACATATAGCAAGGACAAAAAAGAGTACAAGAGTATTCCCTCCCTTCTCCTCCTCTCCCCCAGCCCCACACACCCGTGGAACCATGGCATGATTGCCTGGGGTTTATTAGTAGAGATATCAGGGTAGTTTGCCATTTACTTCTCAAGCTAATTTTACAGATGAGGAAACTAAGGCAAACAAGTTTAAGTGACTTGCTTCTTCACTAAATTATTGCTGTGGTTACCATCAGAATATAATGGTTGCAGTCATGGACCTGTCAAAGCTCGCATGGCTATAACCTGGTCCTTTCTATCCCTGATATTAATTCAAGTAAGAACAGGGAAGAGCCAAATCAAACAGAGACAAGAAAAAGAGAAATGCCACGTGTTCGTAGCTCTGTAGGGCCTGGGTGTTGTAGCTACCACAGTTTCTTTTCTCCTCGCTTGAAAGCCACTGGAGAAAATCCTTGCATTTTTTTGAGCCTTCTGAATCCATGCTTATTTCTGACTCAACAGCCAGACTTTTCAGAACATGAACAACTCAACAGGAAGCAATCACAGAACATCTGCTCATCTTCTCCATCAGGGTGGACAAGCACCTCTCTATCACACACTTCCAAGGTACCAAGTTGCATAGGTACATAGAATTCTGACCCTGAAGTCAGGAAGAGCTGCATTCCAATTTGCCTGTGACATTTTCTAGCTGTGTGACCCTGGGAAAATCATTTAACCTGTGTTTGCCTCAGTTTTCTCAACTGTAAAGTGTAGATAATAATAGCACCTACCTCAAAGGGTTTTTGTGAGGAGCCAATGAGATAATATTTGTTAAGAAAAAAAAATAAAGCTCTTAGTCCAGTGTCAGGCATGAAGGCACTATATAAATGCTTGTCTCTTCCCTCCTAGAAACAGTCTCACCAAGCCTCCACGTGGATATGCAACAAGCAGAACGTTTTATGGGCTCCAAATATTGGATTTTCATTGGTCAGTCACCCCATTAAACAATAACTATGGTTACAAAGCACTTTCTTCACAATCCTGTGAGGTAGGCATTACCATCTCCATTTGAAGCTGAAGAAAATGGAACCCAGAGAAGGACAGGGACTCACCCATGGTCACATGGTTAAGCAATTGGCAGAGCTGGGATTCCAATCTCAGATGACTACCCTTTGCCAAGAGCTGGTGTTCTTTCCATTATGGCAGGCTGATGTGGCATGTTGTCAAGGGTCCTCATTTTTTACCATGCTGTAAAGACTAATGAGCTATGTGCTCGGTAACAAATTTCTTTAGAAAAGAACAGGGCTGCTGACTAAAGCTGTATGAGCAGCAAGTGAAGTGAACAGATTTCCAACTGAAATTCAGTGAATGTTACCAAGCACCTGCTGTAGACAGAGAGCCCCATGCTCTGCTGTAGAGAAAAAGAAAAGTTTGGATAATGTATCTACTTTCAACTCTATAAAAATAAATGTATCCTGATAATCTGAGGGATGCAACAACTTTCCAGACTGTATCAATACATGAATGGCTTATGCACAGTTAGAAAAGGCAAAACAGTGATCACAAAGAGTCAAGCATAGATTTGTCATGAACATGTCAAAGTAATTGTATTTCCTTTTTGGATAGGGTTATTCCTCTGATGGATAAGAGGAATTCTGTGGACCTACTTCATGCAGACAAGATGAAGATAGGTTGGACTTGGAACTGGTGGAATCAATGTGTCAATATCAAATTAGAAAAAGGTTCTTTGGCAATGATATGTTGTATGTAGCTAGTTGGCAATGCCTCCAGAGAAAGCATTGTTATAAATTTGCAGTGGGAACATTTATACCTTAGAAATCTGCCAGTGCTTCAGATTTGGACTTGGTCTATTTCCTTGTTGATTGGTCTTAAGAAAACGATAGAGAAATGTTAATAAAGAAGATTAAACTTAAAAATGTGTCCTATGTATATTTTTTAATGGAGAGCCAGTTGTTAAATATTGACCTCTGCATACCTCCAACAGGTAAAGGCTGGATATTATTTATCAGGGGTTATTTGGAGAGAATTTCTGTTCAGATGTGGGATGGACTAGAATACCAGGTCTGGATCAGGAAGACTCATCTTCCAGAGTTCAAATCCTACCTCAGATATTTACTAGCTGTGTGACCCTGGACAATTCACTGAACCCTATTTGCCTCAGTTTCCTTATTTCTAAAATGAGCTGGAGAAGGAAATGGCAAACAACTCCCATTTCTTTGCCAAGAAAACCCCAATGGCATCATGAAAAGTTGGACATGACTGAAATGACTGAACTAAAGTAACAAACTGTGTTTGTACCTCCTGAATGCTTTTATGAGGCATTCCGTATAGCTATCAACCTTAAATTGGTCTACTGTTTCCTACTAGACTATTTGTTATTCAGAGGGGTCACTGTGCCTTATTTATTCCCATGCCTCTCTCTGCACTTAGTAAGGGTTTGGCAAGCATATTTGCCTAATAAAATTTGTTGAATTGAATTGCAATGAATTCATTTCAATTCAATAGCCTATATATATTCAAAGCAGTATACTAGGTACTGAGAACACAAAGACATGAAGGAAACTTGTTATTGCCCTCAAAGAGTATACAGTATATTGAGATACAATATTGAAAGAAATAAACACAATATAAATGTAAGACTCAAAAATGGTGTGAGTGAAGAAGAGTCTTCTCTCCACTCAATTCTGGTCTGATAGACCTGATTCAGTTCTGTGAGTGGCTGCTTTAAAAAAAAAAAAAAAAAGGGTAGCAAGTCTTTTCTTCATTGTGGTTTATTATGCCCCCAACCTAGAGAAGGTTTTCAGGGACAATCTATAACAAAGGTTTGCAAATTTATTTGGTCTAACATCCTCTTTTCAAAGGAAAATTACTCAGTGCCTCTCTGGAAATCTACCCTTTAATGTTTTTTTTTTTAATTTGCATCATTTCTTTTTTATTTTATTTTTAATTTATTTGTTTTTAGTTTTCAACAATCACTTCCATAAGTTTATAATTTTCTCCCCCTCCTCTCCCCTCCTTCCCTGAGTTGGTGTGCAATCTTATATGGATTCTACACATACATTCTTGTTAAACACATTTTCACATTAGTCATGTTGCACAGAAAAATTAAAACAAATGGAAAAAACCATGAGAAAAACAAAACAAAACAAAACACAAGAGAAAATAAACTATTTCATTCTGTGTTCCAATTCTACAGTTCTTTCTCTGGCTGTGAATGGCACTTTGCCTCGAGGCCTTTGGGAATGTTTTAGGTCCTTGAACTGCTGCGAAGAGCTAAGTCTTTCAGAAACAATCTTGGCACACTGTGGCTGTTACTGTATATAATGTTCTCCTGGTTCAAATTTGCATCAATTCAAAAAACATAATTTTTGAAAAATGATGCATCTTAAATTTAATAATTTATTGTAAATTTGTGGGTTTTTTCCTGCATTGAAATTTTTCAACATTGCAATATTGTGTCATATAACAGTACAGTATTGTATGGTAAACAAGTCTATATGCACATATTCCTGCTAAAGCATACTGGACTTCCCAACAACGTGGACATGCTCACCTACCAACACTTGCTTGTTAAGACCAATTGGCAGACTTGACCACTGATTGGTTATAACTTGCATTTTGTGTGTTTATTTGGAAAATAATGTAATCACTATGAATTGAACTCTGTTACACAACAGATGAAACATGTATGAATGGTTTTTCAAAATTTTCTTCTCTTCTTTTCTTTTCTCATGTTTCCACTGCCCCCTTATTTTTATTGAATGCCCCCCAGTTGCACCCAAGGCACTACTGCCCCTCCCCTGCATCATTTCAGCGCCCTCCAGGGGGCAGTATCACCTACTTTGGGAACCTATGAAAAATATAAAGCTTAGGAATAGCTCAGTATAAGATGATCCAAAAGGAATGTATAAGGTACCTTCCAGAAAAGTATTCAAGAGTACAAAACAGATCATGTATAGGACAGCTGTTTATTTCTTCCATGACCGAATATGTTTAAAACAAAAAGAGTTATAAGCACATATTGATAAAAAACTTGAAACAAGAACTATAACTCAACACTCCTAATTTATTTTGCATAGTAGCTGACACTTGAAACGTGAGAGACTGTTGTACTTCTGAAAAGGTAGCTTACTTTTTCATACTATCTGAGCAACTCATTTAAGATCCATATCTTCTGTAAAGTCAGGCATGCATAGCTCATCCTTCTCTTCAGAGAAATTCTCAAGATCACTTCCTGATGAGAAACCAATACCTGGTCCTAGAAACTCGTAAACTCTTGCAATAATGCAGTAGTCATGAAAGCCAGAAATATCTGCTTCAGGATCACTGTTCAGTTGATCTATGCTCAAAGAAAGAAACATGAAGCAGGACCACTCTCCACTCTGCTCCTATCCTCTGTCAATCTGTCTGTCTCCCTCTCTCTTTCTTTCTCTCCATCTCTCCCTCCCTCCACCCCCTCTCTGTCTCTCAACTTGCAACTCAGTTGAAGTAAAGTGAACTGACAGAAAAGCCCTCCCACAACCCATCCCTCTGTCAGAAATAGAACTCTGGGTTGACCACTGAAGACTGGATAGGCTCACTGACAATGTAGTTCCATGGAACAAGTATTAGACATGGAGTTAGAAGTTCTGGGTTCAAGTCCTGGCACTGCCACTTAACATCAGAAGCATGGCATAGTGGGGAAAGCCACTGGATTTGTAGTCAGAGAACCTGGGTTCTGAGCTTGCTTCTGTTACTTAACACCTCTTTGACCTTCAGCAAATCTCTTTCACTTCCTTGGGCCTTAATTTCCCCATCTGAAAAAAAATGAAGAGATATCTAAGTTCCCTTCCAGTTTTAACAGAATAAAAATTTCCTTAAGGGTGAGTTGTAGTAGTAGAGAAAAAGTGAGATGGGGGTGTGGATTGAGGGAGTGGGATGCAAGGGAAGAAGAGGGAAATAAGATCTTGCATGCCAAGCTTCCAACATCATCCAGGACCTTCAGATCTAAGGCTTCAGGTAAATTCTGAACTGTTTCTGTCTTATGGCATCTCCCTGACTCCCTCAAGGAAGCAAGAGGAAAAACCGTTAAGTGCTCTGGCCTAAGTGCCTGAGCCACAATGTAAGGCCAACAGTCATTTGGCTGCATTGGCTGTCAATGGCTTTGCTATCAACTGAATGCTCCATTGAGTAGAGCAAAGAAGACTGAAGATATGTCCTTTAATCAGCGATCTAGTCCGGGAATGCTTGTCAAGTCAGTGAAGTGAAAGTCCCCTAATCCTTTCAATTAACATGTCACCGCATATATTGTTTTTATTTAGAATAATGCGGGGGCCAAGCCAGTGGATGGGGAGTTATTCAGATCAGTCATTTGGAAAGATTCTTCCACCAGAGAATTTTCTTTAGCAGAAAGAAATTGAAATTAAATTAAAATGACAATTAAGGACTGTATGTACCAACCCTAGAATCAGAGAGCTGGAAAGAATGTTAGTAGACAGATCTGGAAAGGACCTTAGACTGAAAAATGTCACCACCTGAAGGGGTCTCAGTAATTATTTAATCCAATCTTTTCCTTTTACATGTGAAGAAATAGAGGTCCACAAATGTGAAGGGATTTGATCAATGTTACATAATTATCAAGTTCATGGTCTAGATATGAGACTACATCCTCTAAGTCTTTTGAGTTAAAATGGAGTCAAAAGAATTAGACTTGACCTTAGTTGAAAAAAACACCTAGAATATCAATGCTAACAAAGGAATTAAAAAGTAGATGGCCAAAAGTGAAAAGAATTTTAGAACACAATACCAAAGCTTTAAGAGACTTTAGGACATAGAATATTAGAGAATAATCTTAAAAGTTGCCTAGTCTAATACCTTCATTTTACAGATGAAAAAACAGAGGCCTAGAAGGGTTAACTAATTTGCCCAATGTCACACAGTAACAGATGGCAGAGATGGGATTAATATTTTCCCACTCCCTTTTCTGGAAGACTTGTTTGCAAAGTCATACTCTAGAATGCAAAGGAGAAGAAATAGGGGCTAGAAGGGACCTTAACGGTCATATAATCTGTACTCTTAATTTTATAGAGGAGAACTGAGACCCAAGGTCACTCAGGTCACGTATAGCAGAGCTAGTATTTGAATCAAGGTCATAGGATCATAGCACCATAGATTTTAAACCAGTAGGGTAGCCAGGTGGTACAGTGGATAGAGCACTGGGCAGGGAATCAGGAAGGTTTATCGTCATGAGTTCAAATCCAGCTCCAGACACTTACAAGCTGTGTAACCCTGGGAAACTCATAGTATCTTAGATACTGAACTGGTATGGACCTCAGAAGTCTTCTAGTCTAACTTCTACATTTTATAGATAAGAACACTGAGTTCTACGGAGATAACAAGTTGACTTGCCCAAGCTCAGATGGGTAGTCTGTGATGGAGCTGGGATTTGAATCCAGGTTCTCTGACTCTAAAATCTAGTATGGCACAACCATGTACCATGAACCTGACTACCCCAATGATCAGGCTCAGAGTGATTGATGGTAGTCCCTAAAACTGAAGACAATTTCTTCTGGGCTTACTTTCCATAGATGCTAATTCAGAATCATTTTCCTTTTGTGGATAAGATTTTTTCCTTCCATGTATTCCTCACCATCCCCTTGGGGGAAGGATAGGGTGCATTAGCCTGATAAATCTCAAAGATTTTTTGAAGGAGAAAAAACGAACCAGACACTTAAATCATTGAGGTTATGGAGAGTGCTGGGGAGACAGTTCATTTTAACAATATTTACTTTACCTCCAGGCTAAAGGTAAAATGAATCCTATCTGCCACAGCATAATCTGAGCAAAGTCCATAATCAGATCCTATTGCCGGAAGGTAGGAGAACAAGGAAGCTGGCTGCAGTCTAGACTTCCAAGCCACAACATTCTAGCCTACTTGTTAAGCACAAATACAGTGAAAAAGTTTCCAGAGCTTGAACTCTCTCTCCTGAACCTAGATAATATCAAGAGGAAACACTCATGCAGAGAAGAAAACAAGTGTTTATTAAGCACTTACCATGTTCCCCACGCTAAGTGATTTTTCAAATATTATGTCATTTGATCCTAAAAACAATCCTGGAGGAAGGAATTATTGTGATCCCCATTTTACAGATGAGGAAAATAAGGCAAAGGTTAAGTGACTTGCCCAGGGTCATATAACTAGGAAACATTAGAGGCTGAATTTGAACCCAGATCTCTCCGACTCCAGGCCTAATGCTTTATTCACTTTTATCCCTAGTTGTAGCTTGTATAGCTAGAACTGCTTCAGGTAAGTGAATTGGAGAATGGAACTACTTTGACCTGTAATTTTTATATATCACTAATTTCAATACTTAGAATTATAGGATTAAGAAAGGGGGGGAAAGGCCTTAGATTTCACCTAGCCTGATACTTTAATTTTATACTTTTGCTGTCTGACTCTCTATGACCCTATTTAGAGTTTTCTTGGCAAAGATACTGGAGTGGTTTACTATTTCCTTCACTAGCTCATTTTACAGATGAGGAAATTGAGGCAAACAGAGTTAAGTGACTTGTTCAGCTAGTAATTATCTGAGGCCAGATTCGAACTCATGAAGATGAGGCTTCCTGAAGGAAACTGAGGTCCAAGGAGAAGTGACTTGCTCAGGTCACATGACTAGTAAATGCCAACACAAGCTTTATACCCAGGTCTTTGCAAGAATCTGGCATCTCATTAGTTTGTGTGTTGCCCATCCACTTATGTAAATTACAGTTGTGGGGGTCTTGTTGTTTGCCCTTGGTTCTTGAAAAAGACCAATGATGTCAAGAAGGTGATGTCTTGACTTGCAAGGGAATTGGATTTAAGTGAGGAGGGCTGTGCAAAGTCATCAGCCTCACTCTCTCCTCCAGAGCCATCTGGGTCCAGCAGCAAGACATAAATCATGATGACTTGACATGGCCCCAGATACAGTGGGAGATCTTGGCATTTTTGAGCTATGATCTTTCCTAAGTCTCAGTTTGTCTAAGGCAACACCAATTCAACTGAGGGAAAAGATAACCTCTTTTACTTACTCAAAAAAAATCAGTCCGGGAGGGGAAGATCTTAAAAGGAATACAGAGTTACTGTATTTAACAGAGGCTTGTGTTTAAGAAAAATCATTTAACAGTTGTGTGGAAAATGGATTAGAGAGGGAAGATGCTTAAGGAAGAGAAATCAATTAGGAGGTTATTGTAGAAGTCCACAAAAAAAGTGATACAAACCAGAATTAGGGTGATAACTGTGAGTAGAGAGATGGGGATAGATAGGAGACATATTATGAAGGTATGTGTAACTGACTCTGTTACAGCTTTATAAAACTACCATCATCACTACCATTACTACTAAAAGACTACACAAGCTACAAAATTATCCAAATCTTTTGACCCACTATTAGGCATGACAAAAAAGTGTTAGAAAAAAGACAGCCATCTCTAAGCTATGCCATATCTGGGTGGGGTAGGTGAAAGTGATGAGTTAGTGATGACACTGAGGTTGTGAACTTCAGTGACTGGAAGAATTGTGGTGCCCTCAACAACAATAACGAGGATTAGAATATGGCGGGGGAGAAATTGTAAGAAGACCTGAGGTGCAAAAAGAGGGTTAGATCCCACGGCAGAAGACCTGAGGCCAGATCTTCCCTCTGTCATAACTAGTTATGCCATCCCGAACTAGGCAGTGAAAGCTCTCTAGGTTACAGTTGTGAATTCTCCCTTGAAGAATAAGGTTGGATTAGAATGAAGTCAAAGCTCCTTTGTGCCTCTCAGTCCCATGAAGTAGGGTTGGGGCCACTTCTGCACTAGTTATTGTGCTAGGGCACTGATTCCCTACTCCAATCCGTCCTCCATTCAGCCACCGAGATGATTTCCTTAAATGAAAGTCTGATCATGTCACCCCTCTTCTCCATAACCTCCAGTGGCTCTCTGTTGACTCCAGGTTGAAATACAAAATTGTCCATTCAGCATTTAAAGCCCTCTCCTGCCTTTCCTGTTCTCTTACACCTTATTCCCCAGCCTGTACTCTTTGATCCAGTGACACTGGTCTCCTGGATGTTCCATCAACAAGACACCTCTCAACTAAGGGCATTCTCTCTGGCTGTCCCCCATGCCTGGAATGCCTTTCCTCCTCATCACCTACTGGCTTTAAGTCTCTACTAAAATCCCATCTTCTACAAGAAGTCTCGCCCAACCATGCTCCCTTCTAGCTTTCTCCTAGTTAATTGTTTTGTATCTATCTTGTGTATGGTTTGTGTGAACATATTTGTTTGTTGTCTCCCTCATTAGATTGTGAGTCCTTTGAGAGCAGGGGCTGTCTTTTCCCTCTTTTTGTATCCTTATCACTTAGCATGATGACTGGTACATAGTAGGTGCTTAACTATTGATTCAAAGTCTTCGATTTTGTTGGTGGACTTGCCTTTCCCGTGGACACAAAGCATAGCTCCTCAGTGCCTATGGAGATAGAGCCATCAATTTTTAAGCACAAAAAAAAATCATTATCTTCTGGCCAACCTTCTGGCAGAGGGCCTCTCTGAGAATCATGGGATTTAGAGTCAGATGGGATGTTAATTGTTGTTCAAGATTAATGTGGAGGGTATAGGTTATGTGACCTGCTCAAGATTATGCAGGTATTATGCTAGAACTCAGACACTAAATCCAAGGTTTTTTCCACAATGTCACTCTCCGGTCCAGTCTTGAGATGACAGGTGCACAGTCCAGCATTGGCTTATCTTTGCCCAGCTTGACAAGACCTGCTCAAGTTTCCCTTCCATTGGCTTAGATTTTAAGAGTGATAGGACGTTGGAAGAGGACATCAAGAAAGACATTTTATTTTGACCAGTCACCATAGACCAAAGAAGGGATTCAAAGGGGCTATATCTCTGTTTTACATAATTAGTATGATAAAGACAATGTGGTATAATGTGTAGAATACTGACTCTGGATTTGAGAAGATTGTATGTTCAAATCCCACCTTTGATGTGTATGACCCTAGGCAAGTCTGGAATTCCTTGAGATTTATCTACTAAGTGATAGATGAAAGTATTGGTGGAGAGAATTCCTACACCAAGAATTCCTTATGTTGACATGACAAATTGTTCACACATTCTTGTGCACTTGATTTGTAAAGACATGGTTTCTATGTGTCACGGGGTCTCTCTGCCTTCGTTCACCTCAATCAGAAATTCTAAGTGATTTGTTTGACCTAGACTGTCCTCCCCAGGTTGGCTTCTGCCTCTCTGGTATTCAGTTTAACAAATAGAGATTAAAATCCTACTGAGGTGAAACCTCAGTTTAGAGGATAGTAGTAGAATGGAAGCCTTCAAAACTAATGCTATGGTGAATCTTCTTTCCGCCCCCCCCATATTTTTCACTATTTTATTTGTTTTGTGTTCTACAATCACTTCCATATATCTTAGATTTTTTTCCCCTACCTCCCCACTCCTTCCCTGAGACAGCATACAATTTTATACAGGTTTTACACATACATTCCTATTAAATACATTTTCACCTTAGTCATGTTGCAAAAAAGAATTAAAATGAATGGAAGAAATCATAAAACAAAACAAAACATAATACAAAAGAAAATGGTTTGTTTCATTCTGCGACCAAATTCCATAATTCTTTCTCTGGATGTGGAAGGTATTTTGCCTCAAGAGACCATTGGGAATTTTTTAAGTCCTTGCACTGCGATGAAGTACTAAGTTTACCAGAAAAATTTCTCACACACTGTGGTTGTTGCTGTGTACAAAGTTCTGGTTCTCCTCCTAACACTCAGCATCAGTTCATATAAGTCTTTCCAGGCCTCTCTGAAGTCTTCCTATTTATCATTTCTTATAGCACAATAGTATTCCATTACATTCATATACCAAAATTTATTCAGCCATTCCCCAATTGATGGGCATCCCCTTGATTTCCAGTTTTTGGCCACCACAAAGAGAGCTGCTATAAATATTTTTGTATACATGGGACCCTTTCCCATTTTTATGATCTCTTGGGGACACAGTCCTAGCAGTGATATTGCTGGGTCAAAGTGTATACACATTTTTGTAGCTCTTTGGGAATAGTTCCAAATTGCTCTCCAGAATGGTTGGATCAGTTCACAGCTCCACCAACAATGAATTAGAGTTCCATCTCTCTCATATCTTCTCTAACATTTATCATCTTGCTGTTTTGTCATGTTAGCCCATATGATAGGTATGATGTGGTATCTCAGAGTTGTTTTGATTTGCATCTCTCTAATCAATAGTAATTTAGAGCATTTTTTCATATGACTATGGATAGCTTTAATTTCTTCCTCTGCAAACTCTCTGTTCATATCCTTTGACCATTTATCAACTGGGGAATGACTTGCATTCTTGTACATTTGACTCAGTTCTCTGTATATTCTAGAAATGAGGCCTTTATCACAGATACTAGTTGCAAAAATTCTTTCCCAGTTTTCTGCTTCCCTCTTTATCTTGGTTGCATTGGGTTTGGTTGTGCAAAAACTTTTCAATTTTAATGTAATCAAAATTATCCATTTTGTACTTCATAATGTTTTTTCTTATTTAGTCAAAAATTTTTCCCTTCTCCATAAATCTGATAACTACACTATTCCATGCTCCACTAATTTGTTTATAGTATCATTCTTTATACCTAGATCATGTACACATGTGGACTTTATTCTTGTGTACAGTGTCAGGCATTGGTCTATGCCTATTTTCCATATGGTGAATTTTCTTACAAAAGCAGCTTTGCTTAGGGTAGGTGTCCAGGGTTTGGCATCTCATCAGAAAAAAATGAAGATGAAATCTTCATCCTATCACTTATCCTATCACTTAACTCAAGTTGGGGCAAGTCTTGGTTTCTTCATTTGTAAACTTGCAATATTGATCCTTGGCTAGGTATCTCCCTTACTTAGGAGGAAAATGCTTTGCCAACCATAAGGTATTGTAGATATGGGAATAACAGGCATGATTCATTCCTGATTTTCAGTGCTTTGCCTCTATTTTTCTGTTTAGTTTAGCTGGTCCTTTCAGTGTCTGGTGTGGTTCATTTCTTTATTTATTTCCTGGGTAAAATGCAGCCTCTTCATTTAGAGATATAAAAGGTTTGGCAGGCTTAGGAAGAGCCATCTCACTCATGAGCACAATATGTTGATTTAAGTAGCATGAGTCAGTGATAATTGAGATTAAAATTTCCTCAAAATGCAAATGGACTTCAAAAATGAGAATAAGATTGGGAGAGCTCTGGGTTTATTCTCAGGACAGGGAGCATTTGCAAATTCATAGGAGTTGCAGCAGCAACTCCTTACATCTCAGGAGCACAGGGGCAAGGTTAATCTCTGGTCTATAGCCTGTTTACTTTACCCTGTGAGTGAGCCTGAGTAGTACTAATTATGTGAGCAGGACCCATGACAAGCATCAGATAAAAGCCTTGAACTAAGAGGCAGAAGACCTGGGTTCTAATTCCCAATCTGTGAATCAAGGCCTTAACAAAGGTGAGATAACTGGAACTTTTCCCCAGGGTACCAAAATCTCAAAAGTGCAGACAGCTTTTGCGTTACTGCAGCAAATAAAAATCACTGAGGATAGCACTTAGCAAGAATAATTAGCTAAAATATTAAGCTGTTAAAAAATGCAGTTCTGTGGCATAGAGAATGCAGTGCTGGACTTAGAGTTAGGAAAAATCCTGCTTTAGATATGAGCTCTGTGATGCTGTGCAAGTCTCTTAAATGCTTTCAGTCTCAATTTTTTCATCTGTAAAATGGGAATAACAATAATGTCTATTCTATATTATTGTTGTATAGATAAAATGAGACAATATGTGTAAAGTGCACTGCAAACTTTGAAGAGTTATAAAAATCCTAGCTATTATTAGGTTTCCCCACCCCCCCACCCCCATCTTCTGCTTCATAGGTGAGCACCCAAACTCCCCAAGCCTCTTCCATAGCTGACATACCTTGTATCCAGGAGACTCTGATTTCTTCACATATTAGTTGAATTTATTTTTAAAAAAGAGTCTGAGATGGTTATTATTAAGGTTACTTTTCTTCTGAAGGTTTCTGCAAGTGCATTTGGAAATTTTTGCCCAACTATTGTTATTTTTCCAGCTTTACTGTGTAACTTTGAGCCAATCACATTATCTCTCTGGGTCTCACTATCCTCACCTATGAAGGGAAAAGTTTGGACTAGGACTCAGGGGTGGGGAACCTGTGACCTCATGGCCACATATGGCCCTCTAGGTCCTCAAGTGCAGTCCTTTGACTGAATCCAAACTTCACAGAACAAATCTTCTTAATAAAAGGTTCACCTAGGTTATCTCAAAGGTTTCTATGTTCTAAGTTCTGGGACCCTTTCCAACTTTGCCATTCTGTGTTCTAAAGATTAATTCTATGTTCAGTAGACTCAGGTTCCTTTTAGCTCTTCCTTCCATTCTATCATCCTGCGTGGTTCTAAGATGCTGAGTATATTCAGGCACAAGAGTCCAAACTGAATCAGCTCTAAGACCGATAAAGAGAAAAGCCAACCAAGTCAAATGGGAGAAAAGGGAGATTAAAAGCCAGAACTGAGTAAAAGGCTGATACAGGAAAATGGCCAAGGCAAACAGGGACTTCAAGGGTGGAACATTTAAGAAAACAAACTCCCTTGTGGTTTCAACTGAGACATAGGCTCTTCCTGAGGAGGTGAGCTGCCTTGCCCAGCACCAGCCTAGGAAGTGAAGAGTCTAGCATTGGCAGAAGAAATGAACAGTCACTCAATTAGTTTTCTTGTGTTCTGGAGAACAAATAATAATGATAGCTAATTTTTATATAAGGCTTTAAGGTTTGTAAAAACTGGATAATTTTGATTCCATGAAATTAAGCTTTTGTGCTATAAGAACAAATATGTACACATGAGCCATACATAGGATAAATATGAAACAATTAACTAGGAAAAAGCTAGAAAGGGAGCATGGTTGGGCGAGGCTTCCTGCAGAAGATGGGATTTTAGTAGGGACTTAAAGGAAGTCAGTAAAACCAATAAATTGTATAAGTTTGATTACATGAAATTAAAAAGTTTTCGTACAAGCAAAACTAAAACAGCAAACATTAGAAGGGAAACAGGAAACTGGGAAAATCACATCAAGTTTCTATGATAAAGGTCTCATTTCTCAAATTTATAAGGAACTGAGCCAAGTTTATTAAAAAAAAAAAAAGAGCTACTCCCCAATTGATAAATGGTCAAAGAATATGAACAGGCAGTTTTCAGAAGAAGAAATTAAAGTGAAAATAGTCACATAAAAATTATCTAAATCACTAATAATTAGAGAAATGCAAATTAAAACAGCTCTGGATATTACCTCACACTTAATCAGATTGGAGGATGTAGAAAAATTGGGACACTAATGCACTGCTGGTGGAATTATGAACTAGTCCAACCATTCTGGAGAACAATTTGAAACTATGCACAAAGTGCTATCAAACTGTGCATATCCTTTGATCCAACAATACCACTGTTAGTTCTGTATCCCCAGAGGTCAAAGAAAGGGAAAAGGACTTACATTTACAAAAACATTCATAGCAGCTCTTTTTGTGGTGGCAAAGAATTGGAAACTGAATTGGAAATTGATAACCATCAATTGGGGAATGGCTGAACAAATTGTGCTATATGATTGTGATGGAATACTACTGTGCTATAAGAAATGACAAGCAGTATGGTTTCAAAAAAACCTGGAAAGACTTACATGGACTGTTGCAAAGTGAAGTGAGTGAAAGAATATCGTACACAAGCAGTAATATTATGAAAATGATTGATTGTGAAAAACACTGGCTACTGTGATCAAGACAGTGATACAAGACAATTCCAAAGGACTCATGATGAAAATTGCTATCTAGTTTCAGAGAGAGAAATGATGAGTTCTGAGTACTGATTGAAGCATACTTCTTCTAAACTTTATTTTTCTTGGGTTTTTTTGGTCTGTTTTCTTTTGTAACATGGCTAATATGGAAATGTTTTATATGACTTCATTTTATAATCACTATTGTATTATTTGCCTTCTCAAAAAATGGAAGGGGTGGGAGGGAGGGGAAACATTTGGAATTCAAAAGTTTTTTAAAATGAATGTTAAAAACTTTTTTACATGTAATTAGGAAATATTTAATTAAAAAAATAAAAATATATTTTTTAAAACCTTTTCATGCTATGTGCCAGGGAAAATTATCAATTAGATAGATACCTTCCCACATAGAGCTTATTGCTTAGTATGGGGATATGCTGTAAACACAGATAATTCTACCAGCAATTTTTGTGCAAAGGAGGGATGAGGAGGGGAGAAGTGAGGTGGGGCAGTGGGGATGGGGAAGATCACATATGGTTTGAATTTAATGGATAATGTAGATCTAGGACACCACAAAGTTTCTATGCTGCTGACAAGAATGATAGGGATGAGGAAATGGATGAATCTGAAATTACCTAAATGATAGGTAAAGATTCAAAAGAGGGAAGGAAGAAATTAGAATAATATATCTTGAACTCCAAGGGACCTTGGAAGTCAACCTACCTCCCCATCCCCATCATTTTACAAAGGAGAAAACTGAGGCTCAGAGTTCCTTCCTCAAGATCACACAGGTCATCATAAACAGCAAAACTTGAATTTGTATTTGGACACTCAAGCTCAAGTCTGGTAACTGAGTTTAGAACTCTTTCCCTTGTAACTTAATGATAAAACAGAGAAGATACAAAGGCAGGGAGGCGTGTGTGGGAAGGGCAAGACCATCAGGAAGGAATGATGCCAATTGGGCTGGAGGATAAAGTGTGAGGGGACTAGTCTGAGATAAGGCTGGGGGTACTAGATTGTGGAGGGCATCCAGTTCCACCTTAAAGCTTGATCACACCTATGAATATTTATATAAAAATGATCAAAATGTAACTAATCAATATAATGTGAAATATAATTTGACTTAATTACCACCAGATGATTCCATACACATCAACACCTCTGAATTTTTCCAAACCAGAAGGACAAGGTTTGCCTCACCTCCTGAAGTAATCATTGGCAGAAGGAAGTGGGGTGCTAGTCTGGAACTTACTGTTAAGTCTAATAGGGACTGTTCTTACACTGATGTGACCTGATGTTGGGGAATGAAAATAATTTATTTGCCTCCTCATAGGAAAGTGGGGGATGGTACATGCATTTTCCTAATGTGATCGAAACAATATCTGAAGTTAGGCACTTAATTACTATTCTCTTTCCTAGAAATTGGACGATAGCACATCCCATCATGCTAACCTTTTGTTGCAATAAAATGAAATCTGCAAGTGCTGTTTCTATTCATATTAGCGTAAAAAGGCACTTTGGTTTTTAAATAGTCTCTCTTAGAACAATCTTAAGACTGTCAGGAGATGTGGAATCTTTTGTTCCCTTCCATTAAAAAAAAAAATAAAGGTACCTTCTTGTATCTTTTTACCCACCTGCTACATCAACTATTATTGTGCTTTATAATCACACTTCAAAATTATAAAGGGGGTAGAGGCCTAATGAGGCACATGGATGGAAAGGGAATGTAAGGATTCTGAGCAGGAGAGGAGAAATCCCTAATGATACTCAAGGAAAGCCTTCTACATCAGGGAAGGGAAGGCATAGAAAAAGGATAGCTGAGAGTATGAGCATATAAAGGTCAAGGAGGAGTTGAAGGAGAGCAGGCCAGTTATAGAAGGGGACTCTGATGTGGAGTAGTGGGAAGAAAGGAAGAGGTAGGTCAGAATTCAATGACAGAGTGCCTTGGATGCTAGGCTGAGGACGCTGGACTTTATCCAGTAAGCAATGAGTAAGCAAGAGGTTCCCAAGTAAAGGTGACGTGATGATGTCATATTTTAAAATGACAGAATCCTCAAGGAACTTGGAATCTCATGGAATAATAATAAAGCTCAATTCTTCAAGGATCCAAGTTTTTATCAGCAGGGAGCACCAACAGAGATAGGACTTCTATGTCCTAGCAAAGGTTCTTCAGGAGTTGCTACATCCAAAAAATCTGCCACCTCACAAACTACCTGGAGATGTCTCAGCAGACTTGACTAGGCTCATCTAGACACTTTGTCTATTACTGAAACCATCCCTAAAACCTCTCCATGTTGGTGGTACCTGAGAGTCCTTGTACTCCATTGGCATCTACTAAGTGTCTACTTAGTGCCAGGCACTTTGCTTAGTGCTGTTAAGGATCCAGGGTCACCTCCACTCCATGAAGAGGGATTGAAGGAGAATGATAGCCAAATACAATAATTATTATTATCATCACCATCTCTAAACTGACTATTCTTAAATCTACCCATTATGCCCCAAACTCTGCTGACCTTCATTCTTGAACCTCCAACTTCCTTTCAGACATCTCAAACTGGATGTCCAGCAGACATCCTCAATTCAACATGTCCAAAATGGAAGTCACTGTCTTTATCCCTAAACCTTCCCTCTCCTATCTTTCCTATTACTGAGGAAGGTAACACCATCCTCCTAACGCCTCTAGGACTTGAGACCTAGGATTCACGTTGACTCCTCACTCTCTCATCCTGCCCCCATTTAAAGCTGTTGCCAAGACTTGTTGATTTCACTATTGCTATATCTTCCAAATAAGCCGCCTTTCTCTCCTCTGACACTGTGACCACTCTAGTACAGGCCAACATCACCTCATGCCTGGACTATGGCAAGAGCCTGTTGGTGGGTCTGCCTGCCTCAAGTCTCTCCCCAATCCAAACCATTCTCCATTCAGTCACTGTTGGGGGTGTAAGCTCAGTTTTCACGTGGACAGTCTCAGGCAGGTAAAAGTGAGGACCTCTAAGCCTCAGAGTTCTCACGAGGCCCCCGGGGAACAGCTGGGGATTGAGGTGTGAAACACAGGTTATCTCATGCATTTCCATCTCTTCTCAGTGGGAAACTTGCTGGGGAGAGCATCCCACCCTTGAGATTGGACCGTGGTCTAAGCACACCTGTTGTTGATTAGCTAGGGGCTGAGAGCATGCACGGTATTCACGTGCAAACTATGGGCCCTTAGAGGGAAGAGGGTCCCTCCCCTCTTCCGCTCCCATCCTCTTGCTGTATGATCCTTGCCCCTTGGAAGGAGGAGGATTCCTCTCTCCTGAGGAAGAATTCACCCTGCATATGGATATGTAACTAAGACCCTGAATAAAGCCTAACCCTTGTTCGACTCTGGAAAGTCTCTTCTCTCAACACGTTTATCCAGCTGATCACCGAAGACCAGTGAAAAGGTAAGAAGGCTCAGGTAGCTCATCGGCCTCTAGGCCGAACAAGTCACTAAAGTGATTTTCCTAAGATCCAGGTCTGATCCTGTCACCCACCACTTTAGCTCCTAACCTCCTCTTCTACCATCACCACAACACACACACACACACACACACACACACACACACACACACACACACACAAACACACTAAACTCCTGTGGCTCCTTATTGTCTCTAGCATTAAACACAAAATGCCATTTGGCATTCAAAGCTCTGCATAACTTTAGGCCCCTTCTACCTTTCCCCAAAATATATGCTTCAATCCAGTGACACTAACCTCTTGACTGTTCCACAAACAAGACATACCACCTCTCTACTCTGGGCATTGTCTTTAGCTATCCCTCATGCCTGAAATACTTCCCCTTGTCTGTTCTGACTACTGACTTCCCTGAGTTAAAAACATGCTTGACACTAATAAGATATCAAGGAAAATTTATTGCAGCAGAGTTCAGAGGAATTGAATGTCTTGGCCAAAGTGGGCTCAATGCCCTTCTTTTAGGAAGGAAGAGCACTGAGTTCAGAATTGAGATGAGCTGTATACCATTAGTTCAAGACAGACCCTTCCACCAGGAAACGATTGGTCTGTTCTCCATTAAGTCACCATCTTCTCCACATGTCTACTACATATCTCCTTGATATGTTTCCCCCCAACATATGAATTGTGCATAATTTTGTGGCCTCTCTCCCCCCTGGGCGGAGAGGTTAATATGCAAGTAGCTTATTAAGCAAGTGCAAAGAAGAAAACTTTCTCCCGGTTTTTCCGTCATATTCCCTAACTGGTTCAGACTCGTTTTAGATTTGGTCCCTTTATCCAGAACTTTGTGGTTTTCTGAAGGCCATTAGCTGTCTCGTGATGGTTGGACCCACTTGCAGTCTGCTAGCTTTCTTATTTTCTGACTTATTCTCTCTGACTTCAGCAACTAGTGACTCTGGAAACTTAACTCTTTGCTGCTGTCTTTCACACCTAGCTTCCTTTAAGTCCCAACTAAAATCCCACCTTCTATAGAAAGCCTTTTCCAGTCCCTCTTAGTTCTAGTGCCTTCCCTCTGGTATTTCCTATTTACCCTCCTATAGCTCGCTTTGAATATTTTTTCCATGTTGTCTCCACTGTTAGATTATAAGCTCCTTGAGGACACAGACTGTCTTTCAGCTCCTTTTTGTATCCCTAGCATTTAGTACAGTGCCTGGTACATAGGAAGTGCTTAATAAATTCTTGTTGATTGATACTTTTATAGTATTTCAGGTTTAAAACACTTTTGCCCCTATAAACACTTCCGTGAGTGGAGGAATATGAGGAGGCTTGTAATGAAAGGATCATGATTTAAATTCTGGCTCTGACTCTTCCTATCAATGTAACCTTGAATAAGCCATCTTACCTCTCTATGACTTAGAACTTAAAACAATTGATTTGGACTCATTCAGTTGTAAAGTCCCTTCCATATCTAGCTCTCTGAACCTATGATTCTTAGCCCCATTTTAAAGTTGACAAAGCTGACTTGGGGAAAGGAAATGTGTTAGTATGGGAGCATGTAGGTTCCAAAAGGACAGTAGAAATTCTCTTAATTCTCATTTGACTGATGAAGAAAATGAGACTAAGAGAGGGAAGTACTTTGCCCAAGGTCATAAGTGGAATAAGTGGCAGAGGTCTTGGACTAGACCTACAGTGTTATTTGTGAGTCACAAGATCTGAAGTTGCAGTGGCCTATGTTCCCTTCTCCCGCCTTTTCTTTAAAACATTCTCAGAATCTTTAGTTTAAGAAAGGAGACCACTGGTATGATAGAACACTGGATCCTGGATCAGAACACTTGGATTTAAATCTTTGACTCTGACCCTTGGGTAAATTTCTTCCCCTCTCTGAGACCTGGTTTCCATTTCTGTAAACTGGGGAGACTTTGGAGTTAGTAAAAAAACCTAGGTTTGAATCTTTTTCTGGCACATACTGACTGTTGAACCCTAGGCAAGTATTAACCACTCAGGGCCCTAAGCAATACTCTAACACTAAGAAGTTACAGAACAGTTGCCATTTGCATTGGTGGAAAGATTTTCCTCACCAGGAGTTCTTTCCATTGATAAGATCACAGGTCCAGACCAAAAATAAGTAAGGAAAGTAAAACTTGTGTATTCCCTATCCAAAAAGCCATTTGTATGAGACTTTTCTTATTGGTGGAGAAGAATGTTCTACTCTACATGAGGAGTATGAGAGGTGGAATGGAAATGGCAAGAGAGCTCAATCTTTTTTAGTCCTCTTCCAGACTCCTTAAGTTTCAGGTCTTCTCTGAGCTTTGAGTTTCCTTGAGTTCTTCTGGCTTCTGGCTTCAAGAGGGAAGATAGAGGAACCCAATCCCACTTCAGGTTGCTAAAAGAAAAGCCACTGGGAAGATATAAGAAAAACCAACAGTCTCTATCTTGTCCCTGTCTCCAGCTTGTTACACTGGAGCCTTTGGGGAGTTTCCCCTTTTGGTGAGATACAGGATTCTCTTTCTTGCTTGCTTGAGTTGAGTTGTCTTGATCTCTTTTGAAGAACTCCTTCACTCTGTATTGTCTGTCAAATATTCTTCTACGTATATCTTCTCTGATTTCTGTTTTGTTACAATTTGGATAAACGTTGGTTTTTGGGTGGTGGGTTCTTTTTGTTTGTTTTTGTTTTGTTTTGTTATTTGCTATGTAGGCTTATTGTGGAACTGGAATTAGGTGGGAAGGGGGTCAAGTCTTGAATCTCGAGCTTGGAATTCATCTTTTGCCCTAAAATGACAAAGTGATCAGAAGTTAAATTGATCATATGCCTGGACTAATAATATTTAAGGGAGCAGATAAATGTAATTCTAGCCTGGTATTACACCTCCCCTATGAAGCAATTCCTGCCCCAAATTCTTGCTCATCCTCCTGGCAGGAATTAAAGTCTTCCTTGAAGAAGGGTAGGGGGAAGAAGAGGGTAAAGATGCCTCTTCTGCCTCCCTTTACATATAGGCTTGAATTGTTATACTTGTATTGTTTTGCACAAATGGTAAATGCAAAGAGGGTGACGTCTAATCTTTCAATCTTTATAGGAATCCAAGCTATTTATGCACCCCTGGGCCTGTTTGGGTAGAATGTGAATTACAAGGAGGGAGGATTATGACTAGTGCTCAAGAAAATGAAGTAAAACCACAAAATGGAAAGGTGTCCAGGTTGAATTCTGTTCACATTTTTAGGATAGTTATTAAGTTCATAAAAAGAACCCTTCTATTTCAGTTCTTATCAGCTGCTGGTCATCTGTAGCCCCCAGGGAGATAATTTTCATAAGCATTTCAAGATGCCATCAGAAGCAAATTTACTGTTGATGAAGAGAATGAAGATAAACTAATTCAAGAGGATAAGTGTAGCAGAAGTAATGGGGGGGGACTCTCTCATCACTAATTTTATTTAATAATTTATCATCATTATTTTAATTAGTTACTATGCAAAACCCATGAGGAGTGTCATTGCTATCCCACAGATTATAAAAACTAAGCACAGAAAGGTCAAGAATCATAGAATCAGTCATGGAATTCAAGAACAATAGATATTGAATTAGTCATAGAATTAAAAAAAAGTCCTAGGACCTTAGAATCCTTGAATTTAAGAATCTTTGAATTCTAGAGAATTAACAAATTGAATATAGGATGTTTGGTTCATAGACTCTTAGAGCTAAAAGGCACCTTAGAGATGACTTAGAGAACCTCCTATATAAAACAGATTCCCAACAGGTGGTCCATCACCAAGTGTCTACTTGAAAACATTCAGTGACAGAAAACTCATACTTTCCCAGGGCATCCCATTTCATTGCTGAACAGTTCTACTGGCCAGGGAATTCTTCCTGAATCAGTCAGTCTCCTTATAACTCATCAGAAGTAACTCCCCCCTTCCTCCTTTCTGGAACCAGATAGCACAACCTCCACACAGCCTTTCAAATCTTTGAGATAGCTGTCAAATTTCCTGTAAATCATCTCTTTAACTGACTAAACATTCTCTATTCTTTTGACCAATATTAGCAAAGAATGGTCTTTGGTCTCCTCGTTTCCTGGTTTCTCTAACTTGTCATTCTCCATCCTAAAAAGTAGCATCAAGCACTGAATCCAAGAGTCTAAATGGAAACTGAGAAGAACTGAGGATGTTAGCTTGCTTTACATAATAGAGCCTCTCAATGCAGCCTAAGTTTACAAGTTTTTGTTTTTTCCAGATCTTTGTAACCCTGACTTAAGGCACATAGCCTTTGCTACAAGTTAGTAGCAAAGTTGTAGATAAGAATTCAAGCCCTATGTATCCTGTATAACTATTGAGTTATATCTTTCCTGCCTACTTCCTCAAATCCCAACTTCTATACAGGCAATAGTAAGTCTTGAAGGAGCACCACTTGAAAATAATAAGCCATCCATCATTTATCATTATCATCACCATCATCATCATCATCATCATCATCATCATCATCATCATCATCATCATCATCATCATCATCTTCACTGAGGTAAGTGCCATTATTTTCCCACTTTACAGATAAGGAAACTGAGGCCAAGAGGTTAAATGACTTGCTTAAGACCACACAGCTAGTAAGTATCTAAAACAGGATTAAAACTCAGGTCTTCCTGACTCCAAGTACAATACTCTATTTTGCTTGGACCTTGCTACCTGACATTGATGTCTACCACTTCTTGAAAATATACTAAAGATTTCATTCTCCTGAAGGAAAGAATCATTATGAAATTCCTTTACTGATTGCTGGGTAGCTACTCCAAATGACTCTGAAACACAAACTTAAGGTAGTATAACTCCTGTAACTCCACTGTTCCAAGAAGAAAAGAAGGGCATCTTTATGAGTGGGGGAATTGATCAATAGACAATTTCCCTGAAAAGCACTCTGCTGGAGTTGACATGAGCACTTTGCCTCATCTGCATTATTAAAATTTCCTTTAAGGATAAAATGAAGAAGCATATTGCATGTTCAGCCTGTCTGTCTTTTCCAAATGCCATCCAAGCCAGTTATTCTTGGGCCATTACTGTCTGAGGTTGTGTCTACACAAAAACAGTATTGGCAAGGGAACCATTCATTTTATAGAGGCAGCATGACTGAGTAGGTGGAGTGTTGAATTGGGACCCAGGAGATCTGGTTCAGTTCAATCCAAGTCAACAAGCAGCAGTTAATTTCCCACCATGTGCCAGTCACTAGGCTAAATGCTGGGTATACAAAGGTAAAAAGCCCATGCCCTCAAGGAGCTCCCACTCAATTGAAGGGAATGACATATATTCAAAGAAATAAAGTAAATGCTAAGTGTAGCATTAAGCTACTTAGTAGCCTTGTATGGCCTTGGTGAATTTATTTCCCTTCTTTGAACCTCTGTTTCCCCATTTGCAAAACTGACATAATACCTTTTGTTTACTCCAGAGGGATGCTGTGACGAATGCATTTTGTAAACCTTAAAGCACTAAAGAAATGGGAGCTACTAATTATCTATAGTGATATCACATTGAATATATGGCAACCAATTTATTGACCAGTAGATGGACAACCAGAGTCAAATCAAGGGAGACTGAGGTACTAGCTAGTGATAAGAACAGTTATTGTAGGTACAGCACTTTAAAGTTATAAAGTACTTTACATAAACCATTCCATTTGATCCTCACAACTTTTTAAGCAGGCATCATCTCCATTTTACAAATGAGGAAACTGAGGTCCAGAGCAGAGTAGTGACCTATCCAAGTCTTGAATGCCAAGATAAGGGGTTCAGGATGTGTTTTCTAGGTAATAGGGAAGCATTAAAGTCTCACTAGTGAAGGCAGTAATATGACAAAATCATACCACAGTACCGTGTTGGGTACAGTGACCCTTACTCAAATTAAACTCGGAGGCTTCTCAAGGTAGAAGGCAAAAAGGAATTTATTACAATCTCATGAGAAGGGGCACTTCCTGGGAGACCATGGGTGGTGTCAGCAAGGGAATGCACCTGAGTGGAGCAGAGTGGAGTATAATATTCTATAGTCCCTAACACGGAAGCCCACTTGCCTCTCTTCTCATTGGCTGGGAATCCAGGCATACAGTCTAAGCCCAGAAATCTACCCCAGAGACAAAGAACACAAAGAACACGGCAAGGAGGATCGTTTCTCACCAAGGATGGTTTTTGTTACCAATTATGGAACTTAAGGGAAAAGTGCTGATGTGGCATAAGGGAATGGTGAAGGGAAGTAAAGGGGGAGGGGTACACCAGGTCATGTGACCAGAACTTTGGTGGCTTCCCCCATCCAAGAGCATTTTATTTGCCTAAGGCAGATACTTAGTTATTTTAGCTTTGGCAAGAAGGGTGGGGGTTTTGGGGAATTCAGGTCTGAGGGGTCTTCACTTAACCTGCTTTCATTCATTACTAAGGAAACCCAGGGAAGCAGGACTCTTCTATATTATATCCCACAATGGCTTTTATTTCTATAGCACACGAAAGTATGCCACTTTTTTCATAAAAATCCCTTGAAATAGTATTGTCTAAATTAATAGTATTTTCTAGCCCATTTTATAGAGCCAATGAGGATTGACAATTGCAGCCAAGGGGGGACTTTAGAGACCTCTGTCTGGGATGCCAAGCCTGCCTCCTCTCCCTTCCCCATCATTACCTTATCCCATTTGATGACTTCAGAGAAGACTTGCAAGTAGCACCCTCCTTGAACAAAGAGTAGAAAGTGGGAGATTTATTTGAAAACAGTATCCTACCAAGATGCCAACATCTGATAACAGAAAGACATAAGGGCAAGAAACAGCTTCCTATGCTGGATAAAACCAAATTCCTCATGCTAGATCATGTCAATATGGGTAAGTGAATCAAAATAATCAGAAGGTGCCCATTATTGACTGCTAGTCAGGCTTTCTCCCTACTGGTGAGTAGACAGAACATGGTGAATGTTTCATCCCCTATTTCCAAAGTGGATGAAAGTGATAAAAATGAAGATAGATTTCTCTTAGGAGACATTTAGTAAGAAATCTTCAGGGGGAGGAGCCAAGATGGCAGAGTAGAAAGACACACATATGCTAGCTCCAAACCCACGGTCCATAAAATATCTGTAAAGAAGAACTCCCAACAAATTCTGGAGCAGCAGAAGCCACAGAACAACAGAGTGGAGGAGATTTCAGTTCCAGACAGCCCTGAAAACAGACACCAAATGTCTGTTGTGCACCGGACCCAGGGCGGAGCCCAGCCCTGCCTTGGCTGAGCAGCACCTAGAGGAGCAGATCCGAGCAGGCTTCAGGGACAGAATCTTCAGTGGCCAAGCAGGTCCCTCCACCCACAGGTGACAAGGGTCTGTGAGAGGGTCTCTTTGACTGGTTGAGAGGGGAGAGGGGTGTCCCCATAACTCAGGCCCCCTCAGGAGGCAGCAGCAGAGGCGGCAGTGGACAGGGGCTCCCCAAGCAGGCAGGAGCTCAGATCCATTGTTGAAGGTCTCCACATAAACCCCCTGAGGGAACTGAGCCTCTTGAGGTGGCCCTGCCCCCACCTGAGCACCTGAACTTAATCTCACGCTGAATAGCAGCCCTGCCCCCACCAAAAGCCCTGAGGCTGGAAAGTAGCATTTGAATCTCAGACCCCAAGTGCTGGCTGAGTGGATCTGGAGGCAAGGTGGGGGTGGAAAGAAAACTCAGAAGTCAAATCACTGGCTGGGAAAATGCCAAGAAAAGGGAAAAAAAATAAGACTATAGAAGGTTACTTTCTTGGTGAACAGATAATTCCTCCCTTCTTTTCGGATGAGGAAGAACAATGCTTACCATAAGGGAAAAACACAGAAGTCAAGGCTTCTGTATCCCACACATCCAAAATAAATATACCATGGGCTCAGGCCATGGAAGAGCTCAAAATGGATTTTGAAAATCAAATAAGAGAGGTGGAGGAAAAACTGGGAAGAGAAATGAGAGAGATGCAAGAAAAGCATGAAAAGCAGGTCAACACCTTGCTAAAGGAGACCCAAAAAATGCTGAAGAAAATAACACCTTGAAAAATAGGCTAATACAATTGGCCAAAGAGGTTCAAAAAGCCAATGAGGAGAAGAATGCTTTAAAAAGCAGAATTAGCCAAATGGAAAAAGAGGTTCAAAAGTTCACTGAAGAAAATAGTTCTTTCAAAATTAGAATGGAACAGACGGAGGCTAATGACTTTATGAGAAACCAAGAAATCACAAAACAAAACCAAAAGAAGGAAAAAATGGAAGATAATGTGAAATATCTCATTGGAAAAACAACTGACCTGGAAAATAGATCCAGGAGAGACAATTTAAAAATTATGGGCCTACCTGAAAGCCATGATCAAAAAAGAGCCTAGACATCATCTTTCATGAAATTATCAAGGAAAACTGCCCTGAGATTCTAGAACCAGAGGGCAAAATAAATATTCAAGGAATCCACCAATCACCACCTGAAAAAGATCCAAAAAGAGAAACTCCTAGGAACATTGTAGCCAAATTCCAGAGTTCCCAGGTTAAGGAGAAAATATTGCAAGCAGCTAGAAAGAAACAATTCCAGTATTGTGGAAATACAATCAGGATAACACAAGATCTAGCAGCTTCTACATTAAGGGATCGAAGGGTGTGGAATAGGATATTCCGGAAGTCAAAGGAACTAGGACTAAAACCAAGAATCACCTACCCAGCAAAACTGAGTATAATACTTCAGGGGAAAAAATGGTCTTTCAATGAAATTGGGGACTTTCAAGCATTCTTGATGAAAAGACCAGAGCTGAAAAGAAAATTTGACTTTCAAACACAAGAATGAAGAGAAGCATGAAAAGGTAAACAGCAAAGAGAAGTCATAAGGGACTTACTAAAGTTGAACTGTTTACATTCCTACATGGAAAGACAATATTTGTAACTCTTGAAACTTTTCAGTATCTGGGTACTGGGTGGGATTACACACAGAGAGAGAGACAGAGAGCACAGAGTGAATTGAATAGGATGGGATCATATCTTAAAAAAATGAAATTGTGTGGTGAGAGAAATATATTGGGAGGAGAAAGGGAGAAATGGAATGGGGCAAATTATCTCTCATAAAAGAGGCAAGAAAAAGACTTATTAGTGGAGGGAAAAAGAAGGGAGGTGAGAAAAAAAAAACATGAAGTTTACTCTCATCACATTCCACTAAAGGAAGGAATAAAATGCACACTCATTTTGGTATGAAAACCTATCTCACAATACAGGAAAATGGGGGAGAAGGGGATAAGCAGGGTGGGGGGGATGATGGAAGGGAGGGCAATGGGAGGAGGGAGCAATTTGAAGTCAACACTCTTGGGGAGGGGCGGGATCAAAAGAGAGAATAGAAGCAATGGGGGGCAGGATAGGATAGAGGGAAATATAGTTACACTTACAGAACACGACTATTATGGAAGTCATTTGCAAAACTACACAGATATGACCCATGTTGAATTGCTTGCCTTCCAAAGGGAATGGGTGGGGAGGGAGGGATGAAGAGAAGTTGGAACCCAAGTTTTAGGAACAACTGTTGAGTACTATTCTTGCTACTAGGAAATAAGAAATACAGGTAATGGGGTATAGAAAGTTATCTGGCCCTACAGGACAAAAGAGAAGATGGGGACAAGGGAAGGGAGGGATGATAGAAGAGAGGACAGATTGGTGATGGGACAATTAGAATGCTCAGTGTTTTGGGGTGGGGGGAGGGGACAAATGGGGAGAAAATTTGGAACCCAAAATTTTGTGAAAATGAATGTTAAAAGTTAAATAAATTAATTTAAAAAAAAAAAAGAAATCTTCAGGGTAAGACTAGTTCTGAGGTTCTATTTTAGAATTTTTTAAGTCCCCATTCAGGAAAATAAGGAGATGCCACCAATTGAGGTTGATCAGTTCATCTAATCATGGTTCACCAAAATAGTAATGTTACCAATTAAGGCTTTTTATTAAGTTGCTTTTTGTGTTACATGTAAGTAATCTCAGGTCCAAAAGCATCTTCAACACAACTTTGAGAACACATCTAGCTCATCTAGCATCTGTTGGTTTTAAGTTGTAGATTTATAAAGATACTATGTATTCTAAATTGCCAATAAAATAGACATTTGGGAAAAATAAAAGTAACTAGATGGCAGGATAAGAACTTGAGTCCAAATCTTCTGACTCAAGAGTCTATGAGTTTATTAAGCTTTGCTGCCTCTCACAGGTCTCGTATATTTTTGTCCAATGCCCTTTCCACTATACCTCAATACAGAACTGAATCACAGAAATATAGAACCCCAAGGGACCTCAAACCATATTTGAACTGGAATGTTTTTTACTTTAACCAGACTCTATTTGCAGACCTTCAGCAAGTGGTAGCTTACAACCTCAAAGGCAGACTATTTCATTGTTGGACAGCTCTAAACATTAAATTCTTCCTTATCTCTCATGAAATCCAGTCTCTCCCTCCACTGTTGTTCCTAGTTCTGCCCCCCGGAGCAAAGCAAAAAAGGCTAATCCCTTTACCACAGGATGTCTCCAGCTCATCCAAGGCATAAAGATTGCTATCACCCTTCCTCCCCTTAGGCCTTCTTTTAAAATCACAGGATATGGAAGTGGAAAGAATTTTTGGAGTTCTTTCCTAGTCTAAACAGCCCCTTTACTTTATCCTGATAGTTCTTTCTGATAATTTATAAAAATTCTAAGTAATTGATCCAACAGAGAGTGATAAAGGCACTACTAGTGTGGAAATTGGGAATCTTGATTGACTATCTTAGTTCAACTAATATCTCACTGTAGAACCTTGGACAGATCCTTTCTCTAGGATGGTCCCAGCTCTTCTCATCTATAAAATGAAGCACATGGACAAGATGTTCTATGTTTTCTTCTCTTTGAACCAGATGTTCTATGTTTTTAGTTCAAAGTTCCTTTCCAGATCTAACATTCTATATTCTAAAGTCCCACCCCTAATATCTCTTGTTTTCTATTTTCAAGGGGTCTTCTAGGTTCAACATTCTATTTTCTTTGTTCTAATCATATACCCTCTAAATCTGATGTTCTCTATTGGCACATTGGGTAAGAGTGTTGGACTTGGAGTCAGGAAACCCTAGTTTAAATTCAGCTTGAGACGCTTTACTAGCTGTGGGACTCTGGACAAGTAACTAAATTTCTTCCAGCTACAGTTTCTATATCTATAAAAAAGGGGATAATATGGTATGTTATGAGATTCAAATGAGATAATACATGTGTGCATGCATGTATGTATGTATATGTGTTTGTACATATATACACATTCTCTTATCTGATATATATTTGTGTATATATATGTAAAACAAAACAAAAATACATACACACACATATAAAGACATATATGTAAAAAACAAAACTGTGAAAACCATGAAATACTACGTAAATGCTGACTTTTAAGAAGATGATGATGATGTGCTTCTAGCTCTAATATTTAATTTTCTATGGTCTTTTCTAGCTGTGACATTCTGAGATTTTGTGCTTACAATTTCACTTGGAATTCCTAAGTTTAGACATTGTTTTCTTTTGGTTTTTATATCCCTTTCATTTAGCATCATGACTTGCATAGAGGAGGTGCTTATTATATCTTTGCTGAATTGACCTGAATGAGAGTCATCGTCTGAATAATCAGATAAAAGAATCGATCAATCCTGGCTATTAGGGGGTGGAGTTCCCCACTGAATGATCTACTGGGGTTCATTTGGGTTGACTTGACAAGACAGTTATGCAGCTTCCCAGTTTCTTACTCCTCTGTAGATCTGACATACCCATCTCTGGGCCACAGGACTAGAGAAAGAAGTGAAAAGTACCACATTGATTGGATAGGGTCAACCAAAATATCGTTATATGCCTGACACCTGGCATAGGAGATACTGTTAGCCCTGCCACTTTCAATCTAAGTAGTGACCTAGTCTCTAATTAAGAATAAAATGTAAGAGCAGAGAATTAGCCTGTTATAACAATCACAAAGAACACTGGACATGGGGTTGGATGACCCAGGCTTGAAGTCCAGCTCTGCTATTTCTTACTTAAATCTCTGTACAATCTTGTATAAATCACTCCATCTTTTGGGGGCCTCCCTTTCCTTATTTGTAAAATGAGGGGGTTGGATAAGATGACAAGACTCTTATGTGGGAGGTAGGGCTGTCTTTGCAGATTTAAATGGTTGCCACGTGGAAGAGCTCCTTGGCCCCACTGGGCCAAAACTAGTTACAATGGCAACGGGGAGGGTATTATACAGGGGAAGATTTAGGTTCAGTGTGACAGGAGGAGAAGAAAATACAAATTTCCTAGCAGTTATTAGAGGCAGAGAAGAAGCATGGGCTGCCTTGAGAGTTGGTGTGTTCCCTATCAATGGGGGTCTTCTAATAGAGAGGATCCCTTGAGCGTTAGTCCAGTGTCCTTACTATACTCTAATGCCTAAATCAAGTCTACAGATAGTTCCACATTTCTGAGATCTCATAGACCTGAGAAGTGGTAAGTCTTTTGCCTACACTGTCCCCATGAAGACCACTTGAAAATAAATTTCTACCTTGCTTCAAGAGTAGCAGCTTCAGAGGCTTTGTTTCTTCAGCTGTAAAATGGGGATAATGTTTGCTCAGCCTCCTTCATAAGGCTGTTGAGAGGAAAGCAACATTCTATAAGCCTTAAAGAACTACAGAGAAGAAAGTTCTTGTCCTCACCATTGCTTCATCCTGGCCAACGGCAGCACTGAGGAGTGAGCTGCTTTGGGAAGCTTTCCTGATAAAGAGAGAACTGGGAAGTCAAAGGTTGTCACAGAGGAATATATTATAGTAGATAAGACGCCAGACTTCTAATCTGAGTTCTAAACTCTCTGTGTCTCAGTTTCTTTATCTGTAAAATGAGGAGGTGGATTTAATAGCCCCTAAGTTCTCTTCTAGCTCCTATTCTATTGTTCTACATCAAACATGGTAAAAAAGAACCTGGGATTAAGGAATCAGAAGATCTGGGTATTAGGATCAGATCTGTCCCCCCAGTCCACTGTGTGACCTGGAGTTTGTTATTTCCCTTCTATAGATCTCCACTTTCAGGGGGCTTGGGATATCAAGGCTACTTTCACAATAACACAAAAATGTTTTAATTCTTAACACGGTAAATATCTGTAGATATAATCTACATAGATTTGTATAATGGGGTCCTGAGACCAAAATGTTTGAGAACTAGTAGATCTGAGGATCTTAGAGAACCCTTCTGGCTCTGAGATTCTTAGCTACCAAGGGTAACAGTGTGGAAAGAAGATTAGATGTCAGAAGACTTTGTTTCCAGTGCCAGCTCCAAGGTTCAAGTGACTTTGGGCAAGTCCAAGGGACCTCACTGAGCCTTATGTTCCTTCTCTGCCAAAGGGGCACAATAATAATACTTACCCTATTTATCTCATAGGGTTATTGTTCAGACCAAATGAAAGAAGATGTGTGAAAGTACAAAATAAGTATTTGTCGTTCCGTCGGTGCAGTCATGTCCAACTCTTCGTGACCCCATTTGGGGTTTTCTTGGTAAGTATACTAGAATACTTTGCCATTTCCTTCTCTGGATCATTTTACAGATGAGGAAACTGAGGCAAACAGGGTTAAGTGACTTGCCCAAGGTCACATGGCTAGTGAGTGTCTGAGGCCAGATTTGAACCCAGGAAGATGAATCTTCCCAATTTCAAGCCTGGCACTCCATCTACTGTGCCCTTAGCTGTCCATCAAGTAGTATAAGGCATTTTTTTGGTGGTGTAAGGGGACCCAATCTGTGATTTTATCTGCGGGTGATGGACATTTTCAACTAATGCTGAACAACAACCTTCTCCTCTGGGGCACTAAGAGGGGAAGAAATTTGCTGAAGTTACACAGCCAGTATTTAGCAGAGGCAGATTCTGATGCATATTCTCTATGCTCTACACCACATTGTCCTGTGAGATAGGTAGTATCATCCCCATTTTACAGATGAATAGACTGAGACCTACAGTGCCCAAGGGCCCACAGGTGGTAAGCACTGGAGCTGACACACAAACACAGTCACCTGACTCCTAGTCCTCTGTGCCCACGTACAAGCCATGGTTTTTCTTCTTGCTGTTCATCATGGGAGACATTTCAACTCCAAACTGCAGGCATTTTCACTGGTTGCCCTCCATGCCTGGAATTCTTTACCTCCTGATCTCTACTTCCAGGCCTCCCTGGCTTCCTGCAGGTCCCAGCTACACCTTCTACAACAAACCTTTCCTAATCCCCTTTAACGCTGGTGACTTCCCTCTGTGAGTTATCTCTAAATTTATCCTTCTTGGAGCTTGTTTGTATGGAGCTGTTTTCACATTGTCTCCTTAATTAATCTTTTAACTCCTCAAGAACAGAGATTGTCTTTTGCTTTTTTTTTTTTTTGGTATCTCCAGCATTTATCTCAGTGCTGGGCAAATAGTAGGCATTTAATAAATGCTTTTTGACTGGCAATCAGAAAGTCCTTTAGATCCAAAGCAATTATACTGTACAGTCACATTATTAAAGAGTGAACATGTAACCATTTAATTTAAATTTAATTAATTGTCCTGAATGTTTTTAATGGTTATAATACATGGAAAAACTTGTCAAAAGCACACACACACACACACACACACACACACACAATTTTTTGCCATACCTTAAGTAGATTTTAAAAATGAAGTTGGCTCCTTCCTTAAGGGTAAAGTCAATATTGCTCATAATAAATGAAGGTAAAGTCCACATTTAAGAATTGGATTCCTCATTACCTAAACCATAGAAAATGTAATCAAATTTGGCAGGCATTGAGCACAGAGGACTTACATTTCAGGAGGTTGCTCTCCAAGAAAGTGGGGCCTGTATCTTTATTGCAGATCTAATATGAGATTGTTTTTCCAATAAGAACACAAACATAGACCAACCCTGAAAAATATATCCCAGAATGGTCATTGTAAATATGTGGGGGATGGAGGTGAGGGGAAGACTTTGATTGTATAACAACTGGACCCATGAAGTCTCTGACAGTTCTAGCTGGAGCCCTCAGTTACTTTTCTGGGGTTCAGTTTTGCTATTTTGAACAATCAGTTATGTGGATCATTGCCTGAATCTACATTTAGCGCAAGCATCTCCATTACCAGATCATATTAAGAGTCATTTATTGTTCAGTTGTTTCAATCATGTCCACCTCTTTGTGACCTCATTTGGGGTTTTCTTGGCAAAGATTCGGGAGTGTTTTACCATTTCCTTCTTCAGCTCATTTTACAGATGGGGAAACTGAAGTAAATAGGATTAAGTGACTTGCCCAGGGTCTATTGTCTAAGACCAGATTTGAACTCAGGGCTTCCTGACTCTAGATTCTATCCATGACACCACCTAGGTGTCTTAGAATCATAAATTCAGTGGTAAAAGCATTTAATTTAGACATAAAAACAGGGTACACAAAATAAACTAAATCAAGTAATAGAAAATCTTCCATTTACCCCAAACACAAATGGAGGTGACCCTTGTAACCTCTAGAGTTGGAGGAATGGAATATAAATGTTGGCGGCGGGGTGGATACTCATCAGGAGGTAGGCAAACCATCCATCAACACATGGAGGGATGAGAGTAGGAAATCACCAATCATTCCTTGTCAATGGTCAGTATGGAGATCAGCTAACATTTCAGGGCAGCCTAGATGATATAGTCTCAGCTAGATTCCAGGGTCATTAGAATTCCACCAGTACTCCTGACTTTGCAGATGCCATGGCAGTATCACTCAAACTATTCTCGCCTCTCCACAAAATAACTCCTGGGAAATGTCCCAGAACTTTCCAGGTGATAAATTTATTACCAGGGAGACCACAAGCTGTAATGGAGAGAGCTCTGACTTGAAGTCAAGACCTGCATTCCAGTCCTGCCTCAGACCCTTAATTGTTCTGTGACCCTGGAGAAATCACTTAACCCCGGGCAATTAACTTTTCATTTCCTCATCTGCCAAATGGGATAGGAAGGAGATTCCACAGCCCCTGAAATGTATTTCAGCTCCAAATACAGGATCCCATAATTTTTTTCTCTACTGCTCTCCATTTATTATTTCTTTTTCTTTTCCCCAGGGTTTCATCCATTAGTATGGCTTCTTATCTTAATTTCTTCAAGTCTGAATCACTTCTGTAATCATTACATCCACCCTGTATCCTAATGAAACCTGTGTCCAAAGAATTACAAGCTCCCTTCTTGTAATAGTGGACACTTCATGTGTTTTGTTAAGAGCAGGGCATTCTTTACTTTTATGACTGTCCTAAGTTCATTCACTCAAAGTGAAAAACTAAAAGAACAAAGAACTTTGAATGTAGGGTGTTAGGACTAGAAGAGAACTTAAGCACTGAGTAGCAGAGATAGCTAAGCCTTGGGGTATTATCTGATCTGATCCTTTCATTCAACAGAGGAGAAAACAAAGTCCCAGAAAAGGGAAATGATGGCCCCAAGTCATGCAGTGGCAACCCAGAGATAAGAACCCAAGTCTTCTTCAGCCCAGGTAGTGTAACATTGGCTGGAGCTCTAATTCCCTTCTGTTGACAGGAAAAGGGAAGATTTCCCCAGCAGGGGGAAGGGCACATATGAAAGTCCAGGGATGGGATTAACTCATTCAGTGAGACAGGTAAGGTGAAAATTAATCTTTTGGAGCCAAAATCTAAGCAGTCCTTCTTTTCTCTTCACAGAATCTTTACTAGTCTTCCCGACCCTTTCACTGAAGTTTTGAAAATAAACATCATCTCATTGCTAGTCACTCTCCCTGAATATTGAAGTCTCCCCCTTTCTTCACCACCCAGTTTAGAAATCCCTTCTTCCCTGAAGCCTTCCCTAAACCACTCTATTCGCCATCAGGTGAAAATAATCTTTGTGTTGTTGTTGTCATATTTCAATCATGTCTGACTCTCTGTGACCACATTTGGAGTTTTCTTGGTAAAGGTACTAGAGAGGTTTTGCCATTTCCTTCTCCAGCTCATTTTACAGATGAGGAAACTGAGGCAAACAGGGTTAAGTGACTTGCCCAGGGTCATACAGCTAGTAAGTATCTGAGGCTAGATTTGAAATCAGGTCTTCCTAACTCTGGGACTGGCACTGGAGCCACATAGCTGCCCCTGAAAATAATCTATGACTTCTTAAATCTTCATAGCATTTTGTCTGGTTGTCACCCTTGCTCTTACCGCAGGTGGCACAGTATATAGAACATTGTACCTGTAGTTAGGAAGACCTGAATTAAAATAATGACTCAGACACTTAACTAGCTGTGTGACCCTGGGCAACTCACTTAACTTGTTTGTCTCAGTTTCTTCATCTGTAAAATGGAGATGATAACAACACCTACCTCTCAGGGTGGATGTGAGGATCAAATGAGATAACATGTGCAGTATTTTGTAAATCTTAAAGTGCTCTATAAATGCTAGGCATAATTCTCCTAGTGCAGTGGAAAGAACATTGGAGTGAGAAGGCCTGACTTTGAATCTGACCTATAACTTACTGCCTTTGTGACCATGGACAGGTCCCTTCCTCTATCTGGGTCTCCATTTCTTCATCTGCAAAATCAAGGGGCTAAAATTCTTCTTATCTCAATAGCAAATCTGATCTTGATTGTAGGTCATTTACAAGGCCGTCTCCAGATGCCCAGTTGTGTTACCGTGGAAAGAACCCTAGTTCCAGAACCACAGGACTTTGATCTGAATCTCCTCTATTACATTTGCTTTCTTCACTGGTAAAATAACAAAGTTGTGCTAGATGAAGTGGCTTTGAAGACTCTCCTGGTCCTATTGTGTGATGATTCTCCTAGAAACCTAATTTCTAGCCCCATGATGCTGAAGAAAATTCTGCTTTCCTAGCCAGAAGAGCAGATTTGAGTCCTTTCCAACTTGGAGCTGGTAGAGAAGAATTACCAAGGAACTCCAAAAATATTGACCTTTGGACATGGCTTTCCTCTCCGTAGCTGCCACGTGTTGATAGTTTATGCTATGACCTGTCATCACCGGGGCAGGAACTACACACTGAGTACCAACTCTTTTCTAGGGCCATGTGGGTGAGCACATGAAGTTTTTATTTATTTCTACCCCAAGGCTGCAATGAATAATTCCTGGTCATGTGACCAACAAGATAGAAACTAGACATTTTCTCTCATCTGCATGATCTTTTAAACCTTTCTAACATAGGAACAATGTGCAAGAGATAAAATAGCTTCATCTGTCTCCACAGTCTAGGCTGCTAAGAACCAATGAGGTAACAATTCAATCAACCAGTAGCTCAGGAGGCTAATCTTTAACCTCTAATGTACTTACTTAGCACTCTTTCCCTCACAGTCCACCATTTGGATAGGGCTATTCAAACCAAACTACAGGATTTATAATAGAATTTAACTCTACCCCCTCACTCTTCCCAATGTCAGTAAAAAACAAAAGGCAAAAGCTTGCTACACAGTTAGGACAGAATTCATCTTGAGAGATGAGGAAGAGAACGAATGGGAACTATGTGTTTCCGTGTGACACTCCACTAAACCTGGGAGGAAATGTCTAGCATCTAGATAGAAAAAAATTTATGCTTCCCTCCTCCCTCTAGCAGTCATTTGGGACAGAAACTGAGACAAGTGAAACATTAATTGCAGAGAAGAAGGCTGGCATGGCTTGAAGTCTAGCACCAAGGCAAACTGAAATCAAAGGGGAAGGAGGCAGAAAATGAAGAATAGGGAAAAATAATTTAAAAAGAATGCAATTTCCAAAGGTCTTAAGTGGAAGAAAACTCAGCTAAAAACCCTGAACATAACCTAATAAATCAACAGTGAAGATATTAAATATAGAAGGAAACATGGCCTTCATAGCAGCTAAAAAAAATTCCAGGATCTCATGAACAAATACTGTAAAACAAAGAAAAAGTAAACAATATCTGATGAGAGAAAGGAACCTGAGAATTTCCAAGAGAGCATGGAACAAGAGGATGTTCCTGAATGGTTTAAAGAGAAAGAACAATTGTGAAAGCAGAATTTATAGCCTATACAGAAGAAATAATTGGTAGAATAGAAAACCTGGAATCCATAGTGGCAACTCTCACCAAAGAAAAAATGAAAGAATAACTAGAAATGAAAATGAATAGAAGTTAAGGACAAACTAGAAAAAGAGAAGCCAAAAGCAACAAAACTAAAGGAAAACATGATTTCCGTACATTAATTCTGAAGACAGGATGTATGTGTAGTGACAATTTAAGGATTACAAATCTCCCAAAAGAATCTGACAATTCAAAAAACCTAAACACTATAATGTAAGAAATCACACACACACACACACACGCACATGCACACACACACACACACACGCCAACAACAACAAAAACTTGACTAGAACTCCTCAGCACAAAAAACAAAGTGCCCACTGAAACAATGTACAGATTGCCTCCAAGAAAACAAACAAAATCCTAAAAATCTATGCTTCAAACTCAAAATATCTGGTAGTTAAATATGACAATTCTGATGATAATCAGCAAATTTTGTAAGTGACCAAAAGGAAGACTTTTAAATATTAAGGAAAGGAAATTCAAAATGTAAAACTTAAGTGGAATTAATGAGGGAGAGAAGATTGATCAAAGGATCCCTAATCATTGAACCTCCCCATTCTCCTCCCCCCTCCCAGATAAAATTACAGAATGTAAGGGACAAATAACAGAGACAGATAAGTGCCAAGGTCTTAAGCAAAGTACAAAGAAAGGTTTTACACATTTTTAACTTTTACAAGGTAGGAAGAACTTATTTAGTAAAAAGTAATGGGAATAATGGTTGAAGGATCATCCATGTCTTGGTGGCTTTTCAAAATGGTACACTCTGTAGGGAATTAGTAGAGGCATAATAAACTTCTTTGTGTTATCCCTGGAGGAGAAAAGAGAGACAGCTGTGGAAGGACTTGGCCCATCAGAAGGAATGATTTCTTGGCTCCTGGGGGTGGGAAGGGATTTCTTTCTTTCTCCATTCCCCCTGTCCCCCAGCCAAATAATCTTGCAGTGAAGCTACTCAACCACTAAAAAGATATTATAGTTATCCCTTCCAAATCTTGACTTTCCCCATTGAAGTTTCAATATATTACAGGTCAGAATAAGAAATTAAATGGGACTTTTGGGGGAGTTTTTCAGAAGTTCAAGACAATACAAAAAGGTCAGTAGATGACACAGAAAAAGTTTAGAAACTTAGAAATATATAAACTATATGTACAGAATTGTATAATATAAACATATTTTATCTTCTAGTGTCAAAATAATTCAAACTTCTTCCCTGATACAAAGGGAGGAACAAAAAATTTTACATGGATTTTCTAGATTGCAGTGGGGGGGGGGGGTGGCACACCTCTAAACCCTCCCCCCTAAGGGGATAATATGTGGAATAATATGTGGACGGGATAACAGTGATATGCTGGTGCAAGTTTAGCAATTAAGACAGGAAACAGCTCTGAGGAATGTGAACTCTCTGAGTCAAGAAGAGAGCCAGTTGGGCTTGAGTTGCATAGAGGAATAAGCCCAGGGAGTCCACCAATGACATGCCCAGCAAAGATGCTCCACTTTCTTGGGAAGAACATGAAGATAAGAAGAGAGGCGAAAGGACACTGGAGCCTTGCAGTGCTAGAGGTGTGAGATACCTTCGCTGTGTGTTTTCCATGTGTCTCTATCCTAGTGTACTCTGTAGAGCTCATTCTTCCCACCGATGATGTGTGTAGTTGTGGGAGAGTTTTTCCCAGTCTTATGCAGGGAATATTTTCTTGATAACTGTTCTTATGATACAGTCTCAATGAAAGTCTTTGCTTTGTGCTAATTTTCTAAATACACTTCTGGGGACACATGAATAATAATAGTTTTGCCAGTGTGGACAGAGAAACTTGAATCCAGGGAAAGGCACCCACTGCCTGGACACAATCTTTCAATTCCGGTTAAGAGTGGGTAGCCCAAAAGGGTGTTCTACATGTGTAAGTGTGAGTTCTTCTCGTCCTCCTCCTCTCTTCTCGCTTAACATTTGGTACATCTTCTCAGCTAGCATCTATTGAATGAATGAATCACTGATTTTGCATTTAGGTCAAATCGCTTTTTATTAAGATTTTATTAAGCACCTACTATGTGTCAGGCACTGTGCTATGGACTGGAGATACAAAGGCAAAAAAGAAGTCTCTTCATTCAAGGAGCTCACAGTCTAAACAAATAACTACATAAAGACAAGAAATACATAGAATAAATTAGACTCATCCAACAAAGGTAAGACACTAGTATTAAGTGGGGACCAGAAAAGACTTCTTGTAAAAGGTAAGATTTTAGCTGAAACTCAAAGGAAGCCAGGAAATAGATAAAAAGAGGAAGGGACAGAAATCCAAGAGAAATCCCTTATTTTGGTTAGTTTCATGTATCAATCACAGGAAAAAAAAACACAGCAAAATCATTAGTTCATTTGATCCAAACAACAATCCAGCATGGTGCCAGGACAGGAATTATTTTCTCTACTCCACAAAGGTGGAAGCTGAAGCTTAGAGAGGTTTAATGGCTTGCCCAATATCAACAGGTTAGTGAGAAACTGGGAAGGAGTCTGAACTGGGGTCCTCCAAGTTGCTCTATCTCAATGCTTCATGAGATGATTATAATTGTTTCTTGTCTCAGGGCTGGGACAACAGATTTATCTTCCTCATTGTACAAGGAAGCCTTTTTTTTTTTTTTTTAATAATCTCTAGATTGTGTAGGTCTCCTCCCTCCCACCTCCATTAATCCACTAAGAATCCTATGACCAACTATACTCAAAGGGCTAAAAAAACTCTGCATACCCTTTGATCCAGCAATACCGGTACTAGATCTGCATCCCAAAGAGATCATAAAAAAGGGAAAAGGACCCACATGTACAAAAATATTTATAGCAGATCTTTTTGTGGTGGCAAAGAACTGGAAACTGAGGGGATGCCCATCAATTAGGAAATGGCTGAACAAGTTGTAGTATATGAATGTAATGGAATACTATTGTGCTATAAGGAACGATGAATAGGTGGATTTCAGAAAAAAACTTGGAAAGACCTACATGAACTGATGCTGATTGAAGTGAACAGAACCAGGAGAACATTGTATACAGTAACAGTAACTTTGTCTGATGACAAACTTTGATAGACTTAACTCTTCTCAGCAACACAATGATCCAAGACAATTCCAAAAGACTCATGACAGAAAAGGCTACCCAAATCCTGAGAAAGAACTATGGAGTCTGAGTGCAGCTCAAAGCACACTATTTTCTCTCTTTTTTCTCGTGGTTTTTCCCTTTTGCACTGATTCTTCTTTCATAATATGATTAATGTGACAATAAATTTATTATGACTATACATGCAGATGCATGTTTGGAACTGAAAATCTTATGAAAGTAAATGTTGAGAACTAAAAATAAATTTTTAAAAAGAAGGAAAAAAATGAATGCTGTGACCACAGACTGGATCAAGAAAGGACCTTAAGCAGACATGTCATCTAAAGTCTTAATTTAGAAGAGGAGAAACTTAGGGCCCAGGGAAGCTAGAAATTCTGTAGACTCAGCATCTGAAATCAGGCTCTTGATTTCTAATGTTGGTGTTCTTTCCCCTTTACCATTCTGCCTTTCATCAAGAATCTATCAACAAGCCTTCATTAAGCACTTACTAGGAGCCAGGTAGTGTGTGAAGCACTGGGGATTCAAATGTAATAAATGAAACAATCTCTACTCCCAAGAAATTTACATTCTAAAGGGGGAGAACATATGAAGGTACAGTACAGATAGACTTTTCACTGGGCCATCGGTTGCACAGGTCAAAGTTTGGGGAAGGGGGGAAAGGATCCAGTCATATTTGCATATAAAAAGGAGATATCTGGAATAAAGGACTTGAGATATTACTATACCCTTACAGCAGCCTCATCTAGCCAGCCTCTTTGGTTCTTGACTCCATTCTCCCATCATCAGCTTGCATGGGAAAACCCATGCTTGGTTGAGGGAAATTGTGGTGAAGTTTCTCTGGTGGAATACCTTGCAATGGATCTTGGGAGGCATAGGATGTCAATAAGGGCTTAAGCAAGATACATGAAAACTCACTCATCTTAAACCAGAAAATTGGGACAGAAAAGATGATGCTACCAGCAGGGGGAAGTAGGTTCAAAGATAAACTAAATATTGTGTGCTGTTCTGTATTATAAGAGTTTGATCCCTATAGGGAAAGATTCTGGAAATTTACAGACTTCCCTCTCTTTATACAGAGAAAATTACTTTTCCTTATCATGACTGCATGAGTGAGTTTCCTGCTTCTCTAAAAAAAAAAAAGAAGAAGACAAAAGAAAACAATGAAAACAAAAGCTTAGTTTCTGTACCTTAAGCTATAAGAGAGAATGCAGAGCCCATTTCCCCTCCTATAGAGAAGATATTACAAAGATGCTTAGGATTCCAGTTTTAGCAGCTTCAGTCCAGTAGGTGACAGCAGAGAGCAGTCAGAAGCAGCAGATAGTAATGTGATGTCACCAGAAGACATCTGCAGAGTTAAATGTGGGAGTTGCCACCCCATATGCATGTTCAACCATATGTAGCCACTAGTGTTCCTGAAGTGTGTTCACTCTTTCCACAGATGGTGTGTGAATTTGTGGGAGAGTATGTCCCAGCTATTTGGGGGGTGGGGGAGGTCTTTTCTTACTATTCTATTTCATTAAATGTCTTCGCTTTGTATTGATTATGTCCCTTTTATGTCTAGTAAAGTTCAACAGAGGTAGGGCTTATGGTTATATATGTGATATACATGGTGAAATACAGTGAAAGATACATCTCTGGCTATAAACTTGGAATGTCATGTGTGACACTCTTTCTAGTTGGTTCCATTTCCTCAGTTTTGAGTGGCTATGAACTGACAGTATAGCTGAGGTTGCTTTTCCGAGGCCCCAGTGAATAGTTTCAGGTGTCTCATAACCAAAAGGGACATGGGCTGCCATGGAGAAAATGGATTCCCCCTCCCTAGTGATTTATTTGAAACATGTCTGAGGGTATTTTTGCCTATATGCCATTGGAATAAGTGACTTTGAAGTTCCTTACAACTCTACCCCTCAGTAAATTTTTAAAAGAAAAATAAAAAAAAACAACCTTATGCCATAAGGCTTAATCTTTCAAAGTCTTAGTTTCATTGATTTCTCTTAACTGTGGTTGGGGGTGGAGTGGGGTGAGAACAATCAGGAAACCTGGTCTTAGCCATGGCTCAGCTACTAGTAACATGACTGGGTCGCTGCTTTTCACACTTTAGTTATCTCATCTGTCAAATGAGGAGAGCAGATGAGATGATAGATTTCAGTGACTCAAAATGCTGGAGTTCATTAATGTTTACAAAGAACCTCCCTCCCAACAATCCTTTCACATAGTGTATTATGGATGTCCATTTTACAGATGAGAAAACTGAGGTTCAGTGAAGTTAGTACTTACCTGTGCTTGCAAAGCTAGTACGTGTATTATATGACGATAGGTTTTTTGTTTGTTTGTTTGATTTTGCAAAGGTCGATAATAAGTAATGTTCTATGAAACATTGCTTGCCTTCAGAAGCAAAATAAGACAACTGCCAACCCATTCATTTGTCTTTCCCTCCAAGGATCTGTGAGCCAGCCTTCCATTTAGCCATGATTCCTTTTTCATCTTCAGGTTTTATTCTATCATGAGAATGCCAAGATCGATATAATTCAATTCCTTCAGTCCTCCTAATGGTCGCTCAATAAGGATCTTGAGTTTAGAGGACCAGCAGTTAAGTGCCTGTTTCCAGATGGCCTAAAAACTGAGTAATTCTTAGCACTCCCTGCTCGATGTTCCATAGCAGTCCCTGGAGAATTAGCAGGGATTCACAAAGAATGGGGGACATTTTGTAATTTCTTGGGTTGCCATAGCCGAAGATTTCATTGTTGAGTGGCCACCTGGCCAGTGATGAGTCTTTGTACTTACACGGATAAGCTGGTCCTCAGAAAGTACACATCCAGCTGTTTCCAGGATTCTACTTGATAACTTCTCAACAGTCAGTCTTTTCCTGGCATAAACCTTCCTGGCAAAAGGAGGCAGATAAGCAGGATTTCATGGAAGGTTAGATGCAGCTAGGTGGCGCCATGAATAGAGTGCTGGGCCTGGAGTCAGGATGACCTGAGATCGCATTGAACCTCAGATACTTCCTAGCAGTGTGACCCTGGTCAAGTCACTTCACCTTTGCCTCAGTTTCCTCATTTGTAAAATGAGCATAACAATAGCAAGCTGGGAAGCATTGCTGTGAGTAACAGATCAGTTAATAGCTTAGCAAAGTATCTGTTACATAGTAGGTGCTATATTAATATTTATTTGGTCCCTTCTATTAAATGACATAAAAATGTTATTTTACCAGTGTGTTCGGGACTTTAGTCTCTCCTTTCTCCATTACAATTCTATGAGGTATTCTCATTTTGCAAATGAGAAAGTTGAGGTTCACAGAAATTAGTATTTGCTGGTGGCCACAGAGTCTGTATGCTATATAAAAATAATAAAAAGTATACATTACTAACGTGCCTCCCCATATGGCTCAGGCCTAAAGGTGACAAGCAATTCCTTTGTGGTTTACACTTTCTGATATCATGAAGAGATCCAAAAAGGTGACCTAAATGTCTTTTTGCTCAGCCCTATACTTGCCCAGGTTTAAGTGCCCACATTTGTGATTTAATAAGTTAGTAGAGTCTACCTTTTCTCCCAGTTGGCAAAGGGCAGTGTGCTAATGGATAATCTGTAGTGGTTTATCAAGATTAATTTTAAATGTCTGGGATAATGTGACTTCACTCTGTTTACAAGAAAAACATCCATAGCCTAGGAAGTCGCACTCAGTAGTAATGACATAATTGCTGTCAGAGAGTTATCTCTGGTTAAGAACATGGAATACCCATTTTAATTGGTTCAATCTCCTTGGGTCAACTTTCTGTTTTCTTTTCTTCTTTTTTTCTCTCTGACCTTTCCCTGAGGCTCAGTAGCATAGCCTCAGGATATGGACAACATATCAACAGGGATATACCTGGGATTTTGAGGGTGGGGCTAGGCAGATCATTTCCAATACTACATACTGATTGGGTATCCCTGAAAGCATACTCAGCAAGCATTCCCAGAGGAGTCCTGCCTCCAGCTAATCGAACCTCAGCAGTTTTGCATGGTGCAGTGATTTTGGTACCAGAACACCTGGGTTTGAATTCCATCTCTGCAACTTCCAGAAAACATTATAAGTCAATTTCATATTTATAAGTTTGGAGCAGTGCAGGAGCTGAGGGTCTAATAAATAAACTGAGAACTAGGACTGGAGCCCAGGTGTCCTGACATGAGTCAAACCCTAATCGCCTTTCTGTCCAGCTAGCTCTTTTCTCTTCTATCTTCACTCCTACTTCCAACCCTCATCAAGGTATCTTGTATGCAGTTCCATCCAAGGTATAGTGTATGCAGTTCCCATCCAAAGGCAGATTCCCACACCACTGCAAAAATAGCAGCCTGCCTTCCTACCATCCTGAAGGGGGACAGACAATGGCTCAGAAAAAAAAAAGACAGTTTTGGAAGCTGCCACCACGGGAGCATATGGTCCAGAGATGCACATTTAAATATCTGTGCTTGATATAGGGGTACTACTGCCTAATAGTCTCCTACTCCCAAAAGCTGGGGTATGATTTCTAGGTGCACTTGTATTGGGGAGCCAGGCCAAACGTCCTCCCTCCCCCATCCAATCCAAGCTGTGCAATTCGATGCTTTCCATAAATAAGTGGATTTTTAATAGACTTCCCTATAATAATAACAATAATAACCACAGGAACCTGGTACTTTTTTTTTTTTTTAAGGATGAAGTTAATAAGAAAAGCTCACCATTAGGATATACAGAGATTCTTCCCATGGAAAATGGTTGGGATTCTGCCACTGTGATTCCAAGAGGATTTCATTTATAAATGTGCAGCAGACAGAGCTGGTTTTCTGGGGGACAGCCTGCCTCCTTGGAAACCTTTGGCAGTGTATGAGTAAGGACTCTGACAAAAAAAAAGTCCAGAGAACTGGGTTTGAGTCTAGGCTTTATCATTAATTCACAGTGTCACTTCAGGCAGGTGACTTTCCCTTCCTGGGCCTCCGTGGAACGAGAGAGTTGAACTTATTGATCTCTAAGGGTCCTTTCTGCAGAAATGAGATCCATGTTCTAAGGTTCCTTCTAGATCTGGAATTTCAGGATCTATGTTCTATGATTCCCCCACTACTGAGACATCCTATGTATCTATGAGTCCATGAACGTACGAGAACACAGGCGTAAGTGTTAATGCTAAAGAAGCTGCAGTAAGTGTTAATGTGACAGTGACAGAATGAAATGCTCAAAAGACACACACACACACACACACACACACACACACACACACACACACACACACACACACACACACGCAATGTTAGACTAGAATAAAATTCCTCAGCTTCTTCCCGACCAGATGGGCTGACGCGCGTTGTTACACTGACCTCAAGCGTGTGAAGGCTCTACCTCCAAAACTAAATTCTAAGATCCTTCCCTCCCTCCTCCCTTCTCCCTCAGCCCCGCCTCCTCAGCCCCCCTCCCCGCCCCCTCCGCAAACAGACATACACACACAGACCACACGGTGCGGAACAATAAACGAAGTTGGAATCCAAACCCAGACGTCTCCACTCGAGTTTACGGCTGAGCTACGGGATCCAGGCGGCGGGCTTGCTTCTCTGCCAGTCTCCCTCAGTCTCTCTCCATTACGCGCAGCAAACGCCTGGAGAAGGAAGGGAAGTGACCAGTCGAGTGGCGAAGACAAAGCCAAAAGCAGCCCGCTGGGGGCCGAGAGGGGGTAAAGAAGGTCGGAAAAGTAAACTTGGAGCAGGTGCGACGCAGAACAAGGCCGAGCCAGCTCCTGGACTGCCTTGTCCCGTGGGCGCCCTGAGCCTTGGGCGCGCCCCTGACCCCCTCCCCCTTCCCCAAGCTCCTAGTCGGTTTTGGCGGCGCAGGTGGGCGTGACAGCGCCTGGCAGGGAGCTCCGCCGCTACTCGGGGCGCTGCGCCTGGGAGGAGGAGGAGGAGGAGAAGGAAGAGAGGAGGAGGCAGCGCCCGTGGAGGCGCCAGGCTAGGCGGAGACGGACGGGGCAGTAGCGCCATTCTCCGCCAGTACAGGAGCTGGAGTCCAAGCCCGCCTGGGACAGCGCGGTGCAAGCAGTAGGGCCCCGCGTCGAGGGGTATCGCCTGCTGGGCAGGAAGCCAACCGACCCAGCAGGATAAGCGCTTCGCCATGGGATTGCTGCAGCCGCCGCCACAGCCACAGCTACGGTCGCATTTAACTCCAGCGAGCTTTGCCAGGCGAGATCGCGTAGATTTCTAGTCGCCGCGACCCAGGTTTTCTTACTGACCAGCTAAGCACCAGAGGGGCGGAGGGAGTGAGGGTGTGTGTGTGCATGGGAGGGCTGGACGGGTCACGCTTCTGTGCTTTGACCCCCTAAGGCTCCCTCCCCTCCCCCCCCACCCAGTAGCCTTTTCTTTTTCTTCCTGCCTGCACTTAACAAACCTTGCTTGCCCCTGCAGGCTTGGGAGCTGAGGAAAAGCTCCGGCCTCGGGGTTTTTCCATCGGGTTTGTCTGGTACTCTTCTCGGACTGATACCCTTCCGGACGCACGGCGTATTCGGCAGAGCTGGGCCAGTGCTGCTCTGAGCCGGGGAGAGCCTCGGGACGAGGAGAAGGGACGACGCGCCCTAGTCTCCCGTGGGCACTGTTCACTGAGGGAAGCTCCTGCGGGGAGCTGCCGCTCGCTGCCAGTGCAAAGAGAAGTCGGCAATGAAGGCACTGAGTCCGAGTAGGGAGCACCCGAGCCGACTCTGCTCCGGGGCTCGGGGCCAGGAGGGGACGCCTCTACTTCTGCTCTTGTAGTGGGGCCATGGATCTCCAGCTGACGACCAACAGCACCGACTCCAGCGACCGCGGGGGGTCCTCCAACGAGTCCCTGTGGGCCGCGGAGAGGCAGCCCCCTAGCCAGTATTCGCCCGCGGAGGTGGCAGGCTTGGCGGCGGTGGTGAGCTTTCTCATCATCTTTACCATCGTGGGCAACGTGCTGGTGGTGATCGCTGTGTTGACCAGCCGTGCCCTGAAAGCACCTCAAAACTTATTCCTTGTGTCCCTGGCCAGCGCCGACATTCTGGTGGCCACTTTGGTCATGCCCTTCTCGCTGGCCAGAGAGCTCATGAACTACTGGTACTTCGGCAAGGTGTGGTGCGACATTTACCTGGCGCTGGACGTCCTCTTCTGCACCTCCTCCATAGTGCACCTGTGCGCCATCAGCCTGGACCGCTACTGGTCCGTGACGCAGGCGGTGGAATACAACCTGAAACGTACCCCACGCCGGATCAAAGGCATTATCGTGACGGTGTGGCTCATCTCGGCCGTCATCTCCTTCCCTCCGCTCATCTCCCTCTACCGGGACCCGGAGGACGACCAGTACCCCCAGTGCGAGCTCAACGACGAGACGTGGTACATTCTTTCCTCCTGCATCGGTTCCTTCTTCGCGCCCTGCATCATCATGGTGCTGGTCTACGTGCGAATCTACCGGGTGGCCAAACTGCGGACGCGGACGCTGTCTGAGAAGCGCACGGTGCCCGAGGGCTCGTCCCAGACGGAGAACGGGCTCAGCCGACCGCCCGTGGGGGCCGGGCCCTCGACCGCCGCAGCTGCCGCCACCTCCTTGCGCCTCCAGCCTGGGGAGAATGGGCACTATCACCTCCACCATCACCACCATCACCTTCACCATCACCACCACCATCACCACCACCAGCTGCGGAAGAGTGCCGAGCTCGAGGACATCGAACTGGAGGAGAGCAGCACCTCTGAGAACCGGCGCCGGCGGCGCAGCCGAGAGGAGGCATTAGCCCGCAAGGGCAGCCGCGGCTTCTCCTTCTCCTTTTCCTCCACCAAAGGAGGCCCGTCTGCAGGTGCTGGGAGCCGCCTGTCACGGGCTAGCAACCGCTCCCTCGAGTTCTTCTCGTCTCACCGGCGCCGCAAGCGCAGCAGCCTGTGCCGCCGAAAGGTGACCCAGGCCCGAGAGAAGCGCTTCACTTTCGTGCTGGCTGTGATCATGGGCGTGTTCGTGGTTTGTTGGTTCCCTTTCTTCTTCACCTACAGCCTGTATGGCATCTGCAGGGAGGCCTGTCAGGTGCCCGAGACTCTCTTCAAGTTCTTTTTCTGGATCGGTTATTGCAATAGCTCTCTCAACCCAGTTATCTACACCATTTTCAACCAAGACTTCCGGAGGTCCTTCAAGCACATCCTGTTCAAAAAGAAGAAGAAGACCTTCTTGCAGTGACCTCCGGTGGGCTCGGGGTGGGGCTGGGAGGAGGAAGGATGGAGGGAGTCCCGAGGGAGCGACCGGGCTGAACTTGAGCAGGAGGAACTCTTGAAAGGGTGACTCGGGAGTTGGGGAAGATGTGAGGAGAGAGGTGGAAGGACACCTGATGGGGAGGCGGAGGAGCAGTAAAGGATTGTGGAGGAGAGGCAGAGAAGCTGGAGGGGGAGGGCAGGATAGAAAGGAAAAGGAGAAACCTTAGTTCGAGGTCTGCGCGAAATCTGTCTTCCCAAGCCAGCCGGCCCGGTGCAAGTCCTGCGGACTCCGGCTGAGGGCGCACACTGAAGATAAGGTTTGACCGGACCTCAGGACCAGGGTTTGCATAGCTGGAGAAAGTAGCGGGGAATGAGGCAGGGGAGAGATTAAGGAAAAAGGGCCGGCGTGACCGTCAAGGGCATCGACAATCTTTTGATTACCTGAAAGTATTTAAAATGTTTGCCAAAAAGGAGGAAAAAAAAACCAAACTATTTTCTAAATAAACCTTTGTAATCTAAACCTTTCGGTTGCACCAGTCCTTAGAGTCGGACAGAGAGGGAGAGATGGGAAATTGGGTGGAATGCTCACCGTGGAATTAGGTTCTAGGACCTTGAGGAATTCCACAAACACTGGACTTCACAAACTATCCTTCTTTCTCAGTCTACCACATGCGTGCACGCAACCACCGCCCCCTCCACCCATACATGCCAACACGCAAACACAATTAGAAGAGACAGTACTGAGGAGCCCCGCGAAACCACTTTGGAATGGTGATGTAGCCAGTCTACAGGTACCACCTTTGATTGTTCGTATTATCAAACTTTATGTATATGTATAAAATATACACATACATATAGATAACTTACATATACCTCATACTGATGTCTGAGACATAAGATACAGTATTTTAAAACACCTAAAGTATATTGTAACTAGCGCTGGGGGAGAGGGAGGAGGGGACCCTGTTGTGGTTGGGGGAATTTCCAATTCTGAACTTTTTATCATTTCTCAGCTTAGTTTCTTAGGAATGCGTCTTCCTTGTAGAGTTTTCTTCCTCTCCATTATAATTATGTATCTTTCGTTCCTTCTATTTCCTACTCGTTCTTCCCAAGAATCTCCTTTTTGCTTTCCTGTCCCTCTGCCTCGCCCATCACCTATCTTGTCACTGCCCACCCCGTCCGCCTTGAATCTACCTGAAGTTGCCGGACCCTGTCTCTCAGTCTCTGCCTGCCTTTCTTTCTCTCTCTATGAATCTCTCTATGTCTCTGTCTCTCGTTCTGTCACTGTCTTCTCTCAGTCCTCTCTCTGTCCCTTCTTTCTTCCCCTCCTTTCCCCATTCTCTCATCATATTCCTGTTCTTTATTCCATATTCCTCTTCTTCCTTCTTCCCCCTCTTTTCTTCTAACCATTTTATTCTCTCCCTCAGTCCCCCAACAAAGTGTGAAATTGTCTTAACAGCTCCTTAGGTATCCTCCAACTCCTCCTCTCCCCCAACAATGGTCATCTCCCCCCTTCTCCACCTTGCCTTTCCTTTCATTCTCCTTTTCCCAGTGCCTTCCCCCTTCCCTCCTTATAGATTTCCCCGGTCCCCTAAACTTGTCTTTAGTCTGTTGCATTGTTCTTGTTTGTCTCCATCCCTGCCCTTCCCTCATTCATTCTGCACTCCCTCTCACTCATACTCGTTTCCATTTTCCTTTTTCTGTCTCCTGGCCTTCCCCTGCCCCTTCTTCCAGCCTTTCTCCCATCAGCAGCCTAATTCCTGATTTATACTGAGGGCATTTACTACTGCTTTTGTATTCCTTGTCCTTCTCATTGACCAACTTGGCAGAATAATACCTAGTGTTTCTCCTTTACTTTCTTCTCTAATCTCCCTCCATCAACCCCCTACCCCATCCCCGAAGGCACTAGACTGAAGAAGGAAGGCCAATCCCAAAGAGTGAGAGTGGTGACTGCTGACCACTCCAAGGGAAAGACGCTCTAGGCCAGTGGAGGTGATTGCAACTGTTTCTCGATCTCAGCTGGGATGCTTTGAGAGGGTTGTCTGGACAGAATGGTAGCCATAGTTTCTGTGTGGCCCCAGCACTTCTAGGTTAGTCCTCTTCCTCCCTTGGCCTCAGCTCTCCCGCCCCCCCCCCACCCCCCCCTTTCCCCCAGGAAACAACCATTGAATTAGCAGTACTTCCAATTAGGCTGGAGAGTTAGGGATGTTAATCTGTTGATTTATGTAGTGCTTGGACTTCTAGGCTTACTTTGCCACTTTCCCCCCTCTCCCCTCTACTTAAAAAACAAAACAAAAACTAATTAGGTAGTTTCTGTCACTTCCAAAGGAAGGACTCTTTACTGGAGTGCCCTGGGAAAAGAAAAAATTTGTTGAGGTTCATCACTCTAAGACCCCTGTCTACTTTGACTCCAACTTGCCAAGAGAGTGGCTCCATACATGCTTCTGCGGGCAATGTAACAGAAGAGGATTTAGGAAGATGAGGGGGTGGGAGAGGCAGAAGATGGGAAGGAAATTGGGAAAATGAGAAAGTATATTCAAAAATATGTTGGCTCTGTGATCAGACAACTCAAGTTCAAATTCCACTCCTGATCATTACTACCTACGTGACCGTGGATCAGTTACTTAACTTCCTCCTAGACCTCAGTTTCCTTATCTGTAAATGAAGGGCTTGGATTAAATGGTCTTTGATCTTTTCTAGTTTTAGAGAAGGCTGGTCTTATACTAGAAAAGGACAAGAGAAAGAATGGGGAAGAATAAAAGGGAAGGAAAAGGAAAAGGAGGTGGAGAAAAGCGAGTACAATAATAGCTAATATATAGCACTTTAAAGTCTCCAAATTTTTTGCATATATCTTTTTACTTGATACTTATGACAATCCATTAAAATAGGTGATATTATCCCCATTTTACAGATGAGAAGACAGAGGCTGGCTGAGGCTAAGTGACTTGACCTGGGTCCCACATCTAGTAAGTGTCTGAAGGAGAATTCAAATTCAAGTTTCCTGGCTCCTAATACTGCTCTCCATCTGACTAAGTACAATGAAGAGAGGAAAGGGAAGGGCAAGAGGAAGAGAGTGGAAAAGAGGGATGTTAAATAATAAAGAAAGAGAAAATGAGATTAGACAAAGAAAAGAGAATGGGGAGAGGGGGAGACTGAGAGGGCAATAAAAAATAAGGAAGAAGTGAAGTAAATTAATAAAAAGGAGAAAGTAGAACAGGGAAAGAGAATGAAGAGGGAAACAAAAAATGTCCCAAAAGAGTTTATTTTATTCTAAATGTTTCTGGGTTAAATGAGAGTCAGGTTTCTTCGACTCTCCTCCCTTTCCTCATCTTATCTCCTGACTAACTGGACTGCTGGAAAAGTTTGTGTTTGGTGTGTGTGTGTGTGTGTGTGTGTGTGTGTGTGTGTGTGTGTGTGTGTGTGTGTGTGTGTGTGATTGTTGTTGGTTTTTTAGTTTGCAGATTAAGGAACTTGCTTTGGGAGGGACTTTGGGTCAATTGCTAATCCTTCTCCCCTGGTGGTCTCTTTATACAATAGTTCCAAGGCATCTTCAATGCCCTAATAGTCACCCCCTTCTCTCTCTCCCTTGACACCCTGAAGAAAGAAAGAGAAGCATATGAGTTGCTGAGGGAGAGCTGGTGTGTCGTCTTTCTGCTTTCTCTAACACAAGGGATTATTTTTTTTATCTCAAAAGCATCAAGACCATTTTATCCTCTAAATCTAGGACTCTAACTCACAAGGTTCTGAATGGAATGAGTGAAGTAACTCACAGCCTAAAGGCCATCTCTAACCTTAAGGTCTCCAGGAAGCACTGGGTGTAAGATTTACCCTCCCTGATTCTGTGCACAAAGTCTAGGTTGTTCTAGGCCCTGGGAACATGATACTTCCTATGGGATAAACCTTGTGCAAACATAGGACTACTGCCCTACATATGGGATTTTCCTACGTAAGCCAATTTTTTTTTTCTGGTCTTACTGGAGAAATTCATTTGTGGGACTAACCAGCTAAAGGCTCTGTCCATTTAGGTCGGGAAAAGAGCACTTGACCTCAAGTCGGGGAACCTGGTTTGGAATCCTGGCTCTGTGACCTTATTTGACACTTGATATGTGACCTTAAACAGTCACTGAGCTTTCTAAGCTTCAGTTTGCTCCTCTGTTAAGTAAGGAAGATAGCGGTATTACTTGGCTTTCCCCGAAAGGTTGTTGTGGAAAAATAAAAACGTTTTGGAAACCTCCAGAGGCTACAGAAATATCCAATAGTGTGATCATTATTATTTTGTTAGGGCAGCTAGGGGCACAATGGATAGAGTCATGGACTTAGTTAGGAGAACTTGATTTCAAATCTGACCTCATTCCCATATAATTTACTAGTTCTGTGAGATAGGGCAAATTACTTAACCCCTATCTTGCCTCAGTTTCCTCAATTGTAAAATGGGGATAATAGTAGCACCTACCTTCCAGAGTTATTTTGAGAGTCAAAGAGATAATATTTAACAAAGTACCTAGCCAATAGTAGGCTCTTAATAAATGCTTGTTTCCTTTCTTGTTGGGGGTAGTGTGGAATTTGCAAGGGAAATTACAATGTGTTTAAGAAGCTTTCCCTCCTTTTAAATCCTTATGAAAGAGATTGGTCATTGAAGGTTGTTGAGCATTTGACAGAGGCCAGGGAGGAAAAGAAGAGCATGGAGACTTACAGATCACAAAACCTCAGAGCTAGAAGAGACCAGTGAGACGGGTATGGTCCAGCCCCATCATTTGATGGATGAGGAAGCAGAGACCCAGAGTTCGATCTTGCCTAAGGTCATATAGCCAGTTAATGGCAGTTCCCGGGACTCAAACCCTAGCTGCCTGACTCCATGTCTGGTGCTGTTTCTACTCTGCTTCCTGCCTTCTTGTGACTATTTCTGGAGCGCCTCCAGTACAAACTTCTTGTATACAGCCCTAAAAGGCATGTAGAGAGACCAATGAATCCACTAGCCTCAAAGAAATATTCTCCTCACTCAAGAAGCTTGCTGAATGAACATTCACTTTTAAATTTACAATTAGAAACTCATTACTTTGGCATAAGAAGACCCTCACCATTCCCATTGCTTTGGAAATGCATGAATGTTAATATTACATAACAGAGTATACCAAATGCTTTCATTTACAACCGACTTGTGAGATGGAGAATGTCAGTGTAATGACTTGTTTGAGGTAACACACCAAATAAATGAGTAAATTGAAGATCTGAGGCTTAAATCCAGAACTGCATGTACCCTGTTCTTTCCACCACTCAGAGGGACCAAAGGTGGAGATGGGAGGATTGGTAAAATCCTAAGAGAGAAGTCTGAGGGCAACAAAATAAGCAACCTTTTTCATAATTTTGTCAAAGGTAGTCCTGATTAAGCAATCGATTTTGGTTTAAAGAAATATTGACCCATGATGACTCTCATTCTTATTAGATGCATGCCCCTGAGCAACTCATTAACTTTTTTTTCTTTTTCAAGGCAAGCAGAGTTAAATGATTTGCTTACGGTCACCCAGCTAGTAAGTGTCAAGTGTCTGAGGCCAGATTTGAACTTGGGTCCTCCTGACTCCAGAACTGGGGCTCTATCCACTTTGCCATTTAGCTGCCCCAGTCATTAACTTCTAAGTCTCAATTTCTCAACTGCAAAATGAGGATGACAATGCCTGTGAAATTTACTTTGTTGTAAGAACCAAATGTTATCATGGAAGTCAAGTGTTTTTCAAAACCCTTTCCGTAAATGCACACATCATCAATAATAAAAGTAGGTTACAGAAGTGAAGTGAATTATGAGTGGGTACAACAAAATCATTTCTGTATCATTTTCACATTTGAAATTTTGACTTGAATAGTAATTTAAGGAATGAATAAATTAAATGAATTTCTAAATTAATCAACATTCTGTAATTACAGAGAAAAGTGCCCTGTTCCAGAAATCAGTAGACTTGGGCTCTAGTCTTGATTCTGTTATTAAACAACTTTCTGTCCTTGAATAAGTAGATCCTTCATTCTTTAGTTGCTTTAAAGATATGTCAAAGGGGAGTAATCTGATCAGTAGCATCCACTTATTTCTCAGGTTTTCAGCAGTTAAATACTGTATTGTCTGGATGACTTAAGCTAAAACTCCACTTTGGCATCTTTTTGTAAACCGTAATATGGAAGTAGTAGTCTTCCAGGGAAATTTTGTAGGATCATAGAATCACAGAATTGAAAGTTAGTTTAGAAATCATCTTGCCCAACCTTCCTCTCTGTAGCATGAACCTCTTCTCCAACATTCTGGAGTGGGGCCATCCATATCTGTCTAAAGACCTCCAATTGCTGGGAGCTTACTGCCTCATCAGATAGACTCCCTTTTTTTTTTTTTTTATTGTACAGCTCTTAATTATGAGAACATTCTTCCTGGAATTAAGCCAGAATCTACCTCTCTTTAAATTCCTACCTATTGGCCCTATTTCTGGGACCCAAAAGATTATGTGTCATTTGTCTTCCACATGACCACCAAGAAAGATAGCATGATCTTTGGAAAGAATTTGGAATTCAAAACCTGGGGTTGAATTTTGGTTCTGCCGCTTAATAGATGTATGACTTAGTAAAGGACACTCCCCCCGCCCTTAGTTTCCTCTTCTGTATCATAGAGTTGGACCTCATCTTCTCTGAAGTTCTCTTTCAGTCCTAAATCTATTCCATAAAATCTATGAAGACAGTTATCATATCCCCCAAGGCTCTTATAAGCCAAAAAAAAATTCCTAGTGTCACCTGTTTTGAAAACCATCAACCTCCCTTGCTTAGTAGCTACCTTAGCCAATCCACCTATTGCTAGGTTAAAAAAAGTTTTATGTGCATTTACATATATATGCATATGCATAGATACAGGAATGTCCCCAAAGACTTAGTCTTATTTTAAGCTGTAATATTCTGAAATGGGACCAAGACATTTGAGATAACCCTGTATCTATGCATACATATCATTGAACCCAGATCCTCCTGACTTAAAGTCCAGCATCTTTTCCACCCTCCCATTCCACCTTTCTTCTGTCAGCCTGCCTAGCTACACAAGCCACTTACCTAACTGCCTAGCCTATCTACATATATACTATATGTTTATGTGTGTATTATAGTTATATAATATATGTATGTGTGTATTTAGGAGAGAGAGGGAGAGAGAGAGAAAGAGAGAGAGAGCAAGAGAGAGAGAGAGAGAGAGAGAGAGCAAGAGAGAGAGAGAGAGAGAGAGAGAGAGCAAGAGAGAGAGAGAGAGAGAGAGAGAGAGAGAGAGAGAGAGAGAGAGAGAGAGAACGATCTGATTCTGCAGTATCAGTTGAGGGAAGGAAAAAAATTATAATATAATTCATATATTCCATTTCTCCTTGAGATGGAATTAAAAAGTAAATGTACTTGTAACATATTGAGCTGTTAATTCTTTAAAAAAAAGTCAAATCTTTGAAAACCTCCTTATGTTTTCTGCTCTAGGGGTGGGTAGAGTCTTGCAGAGAAACACATTCCTCTGGGGCTTGTTCTGAAAGGAAGGTTTTTCCAGGCTATGTATATGCTCCATTGTATTTTTATGTGACATTGGTAGAGCTAATGAAAATATTCAAATTTAGTGTATGGTCCAAAGGAAAAGTAATTACAAGTCCATATTGGTTTTAATTCTGCAATAGAGAATTCTCTGCAGAAGAGAAGTTAGTAATCTTCCATGTGTACCTTAGGAAAATGATTTACATTTATATGACTGAGAGCTACAATGACGGCAGTTGGATGGGGGAAAGGGACAGAGACTCATATCACATTAGGGCTCGAATGGACTTAGAAACAGAATGTCAGAGCTGGAAGAGACCTTAGAATGGGCATCACTGAATGTTAGGACAAGTGGAGCAAGGACAAGCTTATGACTTTTTTAAGGTTATGGACCCCTCTGTCTTTCTGGTAAAATCCATGGACCCATTCTCAGAATCAGGCTTTTAAATGTATAAAGTAAATTTATAGGACCAAAAGAGAAGCCAGATACATTGAAACACAAACATAAAAATACATGTAAAAAATTAACAAAGATCAGGTTAAGAACCCCTAAGATAGGAAGAATAAAATAACACGGTCTATTAGACCTGGGAGAGATTTTAGAACATGAAATATAGACTGTTAATGCCAGAAAATTCCTGAAAGTGCCAGAAAATCAGAGAATGTTGTAGTCTAAAGCATCTATAGTTATACATGTGTGCATATGTGTGTATATATACATATGCACACATTTATATACATATATAAATGGAGAGGGAGGGGGGGGAGAGGGAGGATTCCTTTTATCTTTGCAGATTAGAGGTTGATCTGCAGTTTATAGTGTTAGAGTTGCGTGGAGGATGTGGTTCTGAGAAGTTAAGTGACTTTCCCAGGATCACTTAGTGAGTTTGCTTCAGGGACAGGACTTTAATTCAGCTCTTCCTGATTCTAAGGCCATTTCATACGCTGTCATCCTTTGCCTCTTGAATGCAATTGTTCCAAGATAAAATATTAGTAAAACAACAGCAACAAAGACAGATGATATTAAAGCTGAGATGAATCTTGGAAGTCTACTAGCCCATACACCTCGCTTTAAAGATGGGAAAAATTGAGACCCAAACTGAGGAACTCACTCAAGCTTATACAAATAGTAAGTGAAAAATCTGGAATTAGACCAAATTTTCTGATGAATGATATAAATATCATGGACTGAATTTAAATGAAAACAAGTGTGCAAATATAACATTTTAATCCATTGGCAGGCAAAATTAGAAATTCAAGATCAAAGGGAATATGGAATAATAATATAACACCAATCTGTCTGTCTATTTATCTATCTATCCATCTATCTATAATAGTCGACAGTTCTATAGCACTTTGTAGTCAGTTACCAAGAGAGACTCTTCATCCAGAATTCTTTCCATTCCTTTCCTTCTCTGTCCTGCAAAAAGAGAAAAAGTCATAAATTGTTTTGGTGACACATTTACTATCAAGCAGACTGACACAGAGCAAATAGGTCAAACTCTCATTCATTTTCATGTCTTTGTTGGCCAGCTTCAGACATGGATCTGTCTCAAAAGTGGAAATTGCATGAGGAGACCTGTCTGCTAGTTATGACTCAGTGTCTACTAGCTGGATGAATTTGAACATATCACTAGATCTCTTGAAGTCTATCTGTCAAATGGGGATAATGATACCAAACTTGTTTCCTTAGCGGAATTGTTGAGGCAATTAATAATAATAACTCATATTCATATATTCCTTTGCAGTTTGCAAAGTGCCTTATGTAGATTAATTTACTTGAGACTCACAACGCTACTCAGGTTTTGTTCCTACCTCCTGAATTTATGGGGTGTTCAGGGAGAACTAGCACCTCTCCTGTGAGGGCTGCTGGACCCTTTTCAGGGCTGCTCATTTGCCTTTAGCGTCCCCCTGATTCATCCAACTCTCACTTGTGGCTCCAAGAAACTATAGCATGTGTAGTGGCCACACCCCAATAAACTCTCAGCAGCCAGGCTAAACCAAGTTGAGGGAAATTGATGGATCTCAAACTCATCAATGAGTTAGAGGGGGTATCCACCCTAAGCATGGAAAAGCTTTCCTCAGTGGAATGGGTGGATTAGAACATTTTGTTCCAATGGTCAAAAAGGCAGCTGAAGCAGGCACTTAGAGCTTGGTCAGGCATCAAAGATGCCGAGGTCATCAACTGCATCCTTGACCATCATGATAAACCTTGACTTTTACAATGGACTTTGATGACCTTGGAAGAAAGAGTGAGGCTGAAGACTGTGCAGCTCTGCCTCACTAAAATCAATTCATGTGTAAGTGAAGACATCACCATATGATGTCATTGATCCTCTTTGAAAACAAAGAATGAACAACATAGTTATCCCCTTTGATAGATGAGGAATGAATACCAAGAGGAGTCAAGTGACCTGCTCACATTTACAGCTACATGTCAAAGATAATAATAACCATAGAAATATCTAGCATTGTTGTAGAGCTTTAAGATGTGCTTCCGTATTTGATCCTCACAATCTGGAGAGTGGGAGTGGTGGATGCTATTATTATCACCCCCATATTATCCCCATTTTACAGATGAGGAAAATGAGGCACAGAGAAGTTATATAATTTGTCCGGGATCACACAACTTAAGTGTTCGTGGTAGGATTCAAACTGAGATGTTCCTGATCCCAACTCCAGCACTCTTTTTGACCATAAGTCCAACACTCTGTGCCACATGTCATCTCAAATGAGATCATGGATTAGAAAGGACTTTATAAATTGGGAATATATATATATATATATATATATATGAATGGGAGTTGGGAGGATGATTGACAAACTCTGCTCTGAATATCTCTTCACATTTAGGGACCTTTTGTTTTATCTTTGCCCTTCTTGGGATATATGTGATAGGGTCTCTGAGTTAGAGGCTCTGAACCATTTAGTAACATAGTTTTAGCATATTTTTAAATTGCTATCCAGAATAGTTAAACCAATTCCAGCTTTATCACTGATGGAAGACAAGTTTGCTTGTTTTTATGAAACCCCTCCAACATTCATTATTTATGACTCATCATTTTTGCTAGATTGTTGGTGCAAAGTGTCACCTCAGCATTGTTTTGATTTTCTCCTTGAATGATAAGAATCACCACATTTCCCGGTCCCATTCTATTTCATCATATTGAAAAATTGGATTTTCAGCCCATGTTTCCATTTAAACATAACCTATAACTTGCACATCATTCAAGTCACAGTAGGATGACAAGAGAAATAAATAGTTTGGTGCTTTAATTGAAAAAGGACAGTCTAAATGATTTTTCATCATCCCCTTCCCTTCCCCAAAATCATAAGATTGAGACCTGAGAGAGGACTTAGAATCATCCAGTCCAACTCCATTTTACAGATGAGGTAACTGAATTCCAGAGAAATTAATAGACTTGTTCAAGGTCACAGAAATAGTAAGTGACAGACCTGGAATTTAAGTCCACATCTCTAATTCTAAATATAATACACTTTTCACTCCTCACAAGAGTTCAAAGAGAGTTCACCTTCACTAGCCTCAATGACCCAAGAGAATTGCTTATTAAGACCATTCCCTTTGGAATGAGTGGATATTTTTTTCCTCTGGAGGACACAGAAAATTCTGGAGGGTAATTGAATTTTCTCATTGGGATGTAGAATGCAATTGAATTATCAGGAAAATGACTTCATTTTCCACCTGCTTGCTCTATGCAGACCCAGCCTCAGTAAGTAAATGAGATCCACTAAGTCATCAATCTATCCCTTGGATTTCTTTGATCTTGGTCCATTTCCCAAATTTAGACAACGTTCAATTTATAACTGCAACAACTTCCATGTGCACCAAGTAGCCCTATGTGTTACCTTACTTGGTCCTCACAGAGGCCCTAAGAAGGGATTCTGTCTCCATTTTACAACTGAGAAAACTGAGACTCAGTGAGGACAGCCAGTCAATATATGTCTTAAGTGTAAGCAATCTCAAGTCTTGCGACTCAGCATACAATTTTTTGCCATATGTCATGTTTCCTTTTTAGAAGAGCTGGGGTCTCTTTCTTTGTCCAGACACAGGTACCAGCTGATTGAGTGTTACTTTAACCTCTATTTTCCTCAGTTTCCCCACCTGTAAAATAGCACTTCTCAGGATTTTTGTGAGGATCAAATGAGATTATTTTTATTTTTATTATCACTACCATATAACTTAGATTTCCCCCCTCCTTCTTTTCTCTCTCCCTCTTCCCTCCCTGAAACAGCACACAATTTTATATAAGTTCTACACATACATTCCTATTACATACATTTTCACCTTAGTCATGTTGCATAGATGAATTAAAATGAATGGGAGAAATCATAAAACAAACCAAAACATAACATAATACAAAAGAAAATGATCTGCTACATTCTGTGATGGAATTCCAGAGTTCTTTCTCTGGATGTGGAAGGTATTTTGCCTCAAGAGACCATGGGGAATTTTTTTAAGTCTTTGCATTGCAATGAAGTTCTAAGACTACCAGAAAAAATCCTTGCACATTGTGATTGTTGCTGTGTATAAAGTTCTCCTGGTTCTGCTCTTTTCACTCAGCATCAGTTCATATAAGTGTTTACAGGCCTCTCTGAAGTCTTCCTGTTCATCATTTCTTATAGCACAGAAGTATTCCATTACATCCATGTACCAAAATTTATTCAGCCATTCCCCAATTGATGGGCATCCTCTTAATTTCCAGTTTTTGGCCACGACAAAGAGTCATGCTATAAATATGTTTGTACATATGAGATGCTTTCTCATTTTTGTGATCTCTTGGGGACACAGTCCTAGAAGTGATATTGCTGGGTCAAAGGGTATGAACATTTTTATAGCCCTTTGGGCATGGTTCCAAATTGCTTTCCAGAATGGTTGGATCAGTTCACAGCTCTATCAACAATGAATTAGTGTTCCAACTCTCCCACATCTTCTCCAACATTTATCACCTTCCTGTTTTGTCATGTTAGCCAATCTGATAGGTGTGATGTGGTATCTCAGAGTTGTTTTGATTTGCATCTCTCTAATTAATAGTGATTTAGAGCATCTTTTCATATGACTATAGATAGCTTTGATTTCTTCCTCTGAAAACTGGCTGTTCATATCCTTTGACCATTTATCAATTGAGGAATGACTTGTATTCTTATATATTTGACTCATTGTTCTCTATATATTTTAGAAATGAGGCCTTTATCACAGATACTAGTTGCAAAAATTCTTTCCCAGTTTTCTGCTTCCCTCTTAATCTTGTTTGCATTGGGTTTGTTTGTGCAAAAAGTTTTCAATTTAATGTAATCAAAATTATACATTTTGCACTTCATAATGTTTTCTATCTCTTGTTCAGTCAAAAATTCTTCCCTTCTCCATAAATCTGATAAATATACTAATCCTTGCTCCACTAATTTGTTTATAGTATCAGTCTTTATACCTAAATCATGTACTCATTTGGACTTTATTCATGTGCACGGTGTCAGGCTTTGGTCTATGCTGAGTTTCCGCCTCACTATAATCTGGTTTTCCCAGCAATTTATGTCGAACAGTGAGTTCTTGTCCCAGAAGCTGAGGTCCTTGGGTTTATCAAACATTAGATTGCTGTATTCATTGACTTCTAGGTCTTGGGTACCTAACCTATTTCACTGGTCTACCCTTCTGTTTCTCAGCCAGTACTAAGTGGTTTTGATAATTGCTGCTTTATAATACAATTTGAGATCTGGTAGAGCTAGGCCACCTTCCCTAGCATTTCTTTTCATCAGTTCCCTTGCTATTCTGGACCTTTTGTTCTTCCAGATGAATTTTGATATTATTTTTTCTAGCTCTACAAAATAATTATCTGATAGTTTCATTGGTATGGCACTGAATAAGCAAATTAATTTAGGTTCAAATGAGATTCTTGTTGGTGTATGTGTGGATATGTATGTCTGAGTAAATTATACAAAGTACATGATTGGTAGGCAAACTTAGCCTCAGATCTACCTCTTACTAGCTGTATGATCAAAAACAAGTTGTTTCATTTCTATGGACCTGGAAAAGAAGGTCAAGGATCCTTGACTATTTCCCTCGCTGGGTTATTGTGGGAAAGGTGCTTGTAAACCTTAAATCTCTTTAGGAATATCAGCTATTTTTATTGCTAACCGAATGAATGTTTCCAGCAATATATCTGATTTTCCATAGCTATGTCTTTGATCCATTATAGGATGATATAATGGATAAAAGAGAGACCTGATTTCTAGTCTTTCTTTGCTATGATACCTTGGGCAAGTCATTTCATCTTCTTGGGACTTGATTTTCTTGTCTGTGAAATAAGGCAGCTAGAAAAGATGGAGTATATCTAAAAGGGTCCCTCCCCAACCTCCCCAGTGCTAGTACTCTATGGTCTGTGGTCCTATCTAGTTTTAACATTTGGTGTTTTTATGGAAAGTAATGTGTTCATTGGCAACTCAGAGGCCTGAGGATAATTTGTACATTTTGGTAATCATTCCCTCCAACAGGATTCACAAGGCATTGTCTGGATGCCCAGCCCTGGGATAAAATCTATAGGAGAAAAAAAAGAAGTAACTGGAAAGTCCTTTTACCTCTAATATTCTATGGTCTAAAACACAGACCTTACCTCCAGAATCTTCCAATGTGTTATGACCAAGGGCACAATTAGTGAAATTTGTTTTTTAGCTCAGTGCCAGTTATGCTTATAAAGTAGAAAATCAAAGGATTTGTTAATATTAAATTGGGTCAGGAAGAGTCCGCACCCTTGAGCCCTGACTCTGCCAAAAAGGACCCTTTCACTGATCCTGGGTAGCTTAATGGGTAGAAAGCTGGACTTGAATTCATGAAGACCTGCCTTTGAATCCTACCTCAATCACTTACTAATTGTGTGGCCCTAGGGAAGTCATTTAATCTATGTTGGTCTTAGTTTTCTCATATCTAAAATGGGTTTTCCTCATCTGCAAAATACCTTTCATGATTTTTGTGAAGATGAAATGAGATCGTATATATAAAGTGCTTTGCAAACTAAATATTGGGTATTATTATATTGGAAGCACCAAAGTAGCATTAATTTACTCATCTGTGGTCTCTCATTTTTGTTTCATAACTTTCTTATCTCCTTTTCCAGTTATTTATATCTACTACTCCTACAACAAGTCCTGATTAAATGTCATCATGGTATAATGGAAAGAACATTGGAGAACCAGGAGAACTCAGTCTGAATCTAGGCTACAACTCTTACTAGCTATATTTCTGTGGGTTAGTCACTTCATACCTTTGAACCTCAGTTTCCCCATTTGCAAATGGGGATTATAATACCTCCCCAGTAAAATATAAGCTCTTAAGGGACAAAGACTTTCATTTCTGTCTTCATGTTGGCACCTACCATAGTGCTTGGAACATAGTTGATGCTTTAAAATGTTTATTGATTGATTGAGGGCATTGTCAAACATTATAGAAACATCAGATAGAATTAGTACAGTAGCATACTACAGCCTAATTATGCTTGCCATTCATCTCTCCACTTCTCTTTGGATTGTTTGTCATTTAAATTCTTTTAGCATCATGGCACTTTGGGTTTTAAATGACCAGGAAGATACTGATGTTACTTACTAACTATGGTTCTATAGCAGGGCTTCTTAAACTTTTCCTACTTGTGACTCCCTTTTCATATTTTGGCAGCATTAGTTGGTGTTGTAAGGTCTGAGGGTATGGGCAATGCAAAGTGTGCATGCTTTGTGTTCAAAACCAAGGCTGCAGTGAAGTTGATTGATGCCGCAATGGGCAAGTGCTGCCAGAAACACCTTGGATTCCAATTATGTGTTGGATTTTGAATTCATTGTTGATTGTTGTGTGTTCAGAAAACTTTCACTGTTGCTAAATTTTTCGAGACCCCAGATGGGGTCCCAACTCATAGTTTAAGAAGCACTGTTCTATAGCACTTCTAATTGCTGTATTATTGATATCTTCCTGTCAGTTCAAGGTGAAGAATTGTATAGAATGTTGGTTCAATCATCAATCAGTCAAGTGTCTATTTGCATGACTCCTACACTTAAGTCTTTGTGCAAGTAGAGCATAAGATTATAGATTTAGAGCTGGAAGGGATGCCATCAAGTTCAAACCCCCCATTTTACAGATGAAAAAACTGAGGCATTAAGAGATTAAAGAACTTGTCCAGAGTCACACAGCTATTTAGGAACTGAGGTTAGATGTGATCTCAATTTTTCTTGATCCCAAGTCCAGTATCTTTTCTACCGTGCCATTTCAGTTCAACAAACATTTATTAATTTCCTGCTCTATGCAAGTTATTTGGAGAGCTATTCAATTTAGCAAATATTTATTAAGCACCTACAGTTTTTGAGACCCTGGCTAGGCACTTTGTAATCATACAAAGATTTAAAAAAAAAACAACACAATGCTTTTCTTCAAGGGAGTTGCTATCCAGTAAGGGATTAGAGGAGATTCAGCCCTTGCCTTCAAAAGTCTCATGGCACAGTGGCAGAAAAAGACTCACCCACTGGAAAGAGTAGTGAACATTACAAGAATATTTGCTTGTAGAGACCTCCCCAGACTACAACTTTCTGTAGTAGCAAAGACTGTGGATTACTTAAACTACATATCTCCTTTTAGTTCTAAGTACCATGCTTTGCATAGAGTAGGTGCTTAATATATGCTTGCTGTTACTATTACAGTCTTAATTTTGTGTTTATTAGTCATGTACCCTTTCAAAAGCCACTTTGCTCTTCTATATGTCAGTTTCTTCATCTGTAAAATGGGAATAATAATCCCTTCATAGGGTCATTGAGGTCAGATAAGAATTACATGAAAGTATATTGTAAATGTAAAATTGATGATGATAATGATAGTCCATTGTGATATGGTGGGGGGAATATTTGAAAGAATGTAGAACTGGAAGTGTCCTCAAAGACCATTTAGTTCAACCCCCTTTATTTAAAAAATGAGTAACATGAGGCCTGAGAAGATAAGTGACTTGTCCAAAGTCACATAATTTGTATCAGAAATAGGATCTGATCTGCAGCTGACTCTAGAACCTGTGCTCTTTCTACTGTTGCATGATCTGGGTTCAAATCCTAAATTTGACACATTCTCCTATGTGACCATAGACAAGTAATTTACCTCTCTGAGTCTCAGTTTCTTCATCTGTAAAATGGGCATAATAATTCTTGGGCCACCTATCCCACTTATTCTGGAAGTGTTAAAAGTTAAGACCTTTGAGAAATATAGACTCTTATGAAGATCATGGATATTGAGCTGGAGGGGACCGCAGAGGCCATCTTTTCAAATGGCTCATTTTATAGTTGTGGATACTTAAGGCTAGGATAGTTAAAGAGCTTGCCTGAAGACACATAAGTGTGTAAGTAATAGAATAAGCAGTAGTAGTAGTACTAGTAGTAAGCAGTAGAGAAGGGTTTGAACTCCTCAGCCAGCCCATTTTGCACTGTGACACTCAACCTATTATTCTAAGGAAGAAGAAGTGTAATTATCCTGATAATTTTGTAGAAACCCTCTGGCCTGAGCTCCCTATGCAGCCTGGAAGCAAACACTGTCTTCAGCTTGAGTCCTTTGGATAAGTGTTACTGTGTTTCCTGTGATTGGTTTATATCCTGCTTGTATAAGAGACTACCCTTTTCACATGTGGTAAGTAGCCTAGTTGAAAGCATCTTCATGCTCCAGCACTTCCATGAAATATCTCTTAATGTCTAAGGCCTGAGGGAGAGACAGACAGACATGCACATACAAATGTAGAGACAGACAGACAGAGAATGTGAGACAGAAGTACAGAGAAAAAGAGAGGGAGAGAGAGAGAGAGAGAGAGAGAGAGAGAGAGAGAGAGAGAGAGAGAGAGAGAGAGAGAGGAAGGAGAGGAAGCAGAGAAAGAGAGAGAGGAAGAGACAGAGACACAGAGAGAGATAGAAAGAGAGAGACAGACATGCACACACAGAGGTAGAGAGAGAGAGAGGAAGGAGAGAGAAGAGACAGAGAGAGACAATGAGAGAGACAGAGAGAGGGGAGAGACAGAGACAAAAACACAGAGGGAAAGACGGAGGCAGAGAGAGACAGAGACAGAGAGAGACAGAGACAGAGACAGAGAGCGAGTGACAGACACAAACACACAGAGGTAGAAACAGGCAGACAGAGAGATAGACAGAGAGAGAGAGAGGAAGAGAGACACACAGAGGGGGAGAGAGAGAAAAGAAAGAAAGAAGGAGAAGAGATAAAGACAGAGAGAAAGAGAGTGAGAGATGGAGGAGAGACAGAGAGAGGGAGACAAAGAAAGAGGGAGAAACAAGGAGAGAGAAATTAAACAGTGTACCTTATAAGGGTCACATTGGTAGTAAGTAATAGAAGGGGGATAAAAACTTAAGTCCCTGGCTCTATTTCCCATCTTCTTTCCTCTTCACTGTGCTGTCTCTTTTGGTCAACATCTTGGTTTGAACACTAGCTTTCTCATGTAATAACTGTGTGACCTTGGAACAGTCCCTTTACTTCTCTGACCTTTTAGTTTCCCAATCTGTAGAATGAGAACTATAATGTTCTTTTTATCTCTCACATTAGGCTGCTGTGAGGAAACTGCTTTGTCAACAGCAAGGCAGTAAATTTATTATTATTATTATCATCATTATTTTTAAGATCAATAGATTTGATATCAAATGACCTGGATTAGGATTAGAGCTTCTATTACTTATTACATATGTCCCTTATTAGCTATGTGGTCCTGGGCAATTTACTTCCCATTTCAGAAGCTATTTCATCATCTATAGTCATCTATTTCTCATAATTTTTTGTTTTGTTTTTGTAAGCTGTAAAGCAAACTTTAAGCTTGAGTTATTATTAGTTGTCATTATTTAAACTAAATAACCTTGGAGAGGTCTTATGTATTGTCACCTACATCATGTAGAAGCAAAATGCATTTTTTTTGTTTTTGTTTTTATTTGGTCCTGAAGAAGTCAGATTTTGTGGTGTTCTATTATAGCAGAGTTAATCAAAGAACCTCATTGCTTAAAAAAAGGTTCAACTGTCTTTTAATCCAAAATAATTTGTTATGTTTTCCCCCCTTACTGTCCCAAACAGGAAATGGAACAAACAAATTATCTTCTTGCATTCCCTCTTCACTATTATTCTGGATCAGTTGATTCTAATTGGGCTTTTCTGTTCCTAGGAGGAGTTATTTGTTTTGGGTGATAACTTCTTGATCATCACTTACAAATGTTATATGCTTTAAAAAAAATATGATAAGAGAATAAAATGATGATTGATTAATCTTAATTGGTGCTTTTTCAGAATTGCAGAGTTGGGAGAAACCCCAGAGGTCATCCTGTCCAACTCCAGTCTGAACAAGAATACCTCCTATAGAATTGCCAATGCATGATCGGACAGCTTTCACTTGGGTATCTTCAGAGATGGCAATCTCACTTCCTCACTAGACAATCCATTTCCCTTTTGGAAAGCTCTCATTATTAGGATTTCGCCCCCTCCCCCCACCTCAAGTCTGAATCTACTTCTTCTGAAACATTCCTCCTCACACTATCCCCATTATTCGTAACTCTCTCTTCAGGAGCCAAAACTTGTTCAAGTTCATTACCTTCTTTGTGAGATAATTGTAACATCTCAACCTTCACCTGAGTCACTGGTAAAAATATTGAGCAGAACGAGTCAAGGTCAGGTTCCTTAGAGACCTTCCTCCAAGTTGCTATATACCCATTCATTACTTTCAGTCAGTCAATCAATCAGCATTTATTAACAGATTCCTATGCCCCAGGCATGAAGCTATATACTAAGCATGGAACATACGAATAAAGAAGCAAAAGACAGTCCCTGCCCCTCAGGAGCTCACAGTTACTGCTGTTTGGTTTTAATTCAACCTGTCCCCAAACTACTCACTTGTATTGTCATTTGAGTTTAGGTCCTAATTGGCTCTAAGGCACATGTCTGACTGTGTGACTTCACTACTTGATCCCTGCTTTCTTTTCTTTCCACAATTCCTCTTTGTAGCATTTAAAGCCCTTCACACCCTACTCTAATCTCCCTTTACAGCCCTAGTAGACATTACTCCTCTTCCTTTGCTCTTTTTTGTTTACTCATACTGGTTTTCTTACTGTTCCTCACACATGACATCCCATCTCTGACCCCACGATTATCCCCCAATTTTTGGAATGTACTGCCTTCTCACTTCTGCCTCCTGAATCCTTTGTAGCCTTCAAGGCTCATCTAAAGCCCCAGCATCTACTACCACCCCCTCTGTCCTTGTCTTATTCCTTTCAATTATCTTGTATAGATTTTTAAATTAAAATTTAATTATTTTAATGAACAGAAATCTAGTTTCCTTCCTATCCAATTGTAGAAAAAAAATCCTTCTAACAAATATATGCAGTTGAGCAAAACAAAACCCCTCATTAGTTTTCTCATTGTGTACCTTGAATCTGTTCCGGAGGTGGACAGCACACTTCATTTTTTCATCCTTTGAAATCATGGGTGGTCATTGCACTGATCCTGGAATTCTTGGAATTTTAAAAGTGTTTTTACAATATTTTCATCATATACATTGTCCTCCTGATTCTACTCATTCTATTCATTATTTTATTCAGCTCTTTAAAACTGTTTATTTTTATAATATTGATGTTATGATATAGATTGATTTTCTAATTCTGCACATTCCACTCTGCATCAGTTCATACGAATGTTTCCATGGCTGTTTGAAATCATCTATGTCCTAATTTCTTATAGAACAATAGTATTCATTATAATTTGTTCATTGTGTGTGGATACACACACACAAACACATATAAAGGCATAGACATATGTGCATACACACATATAAATATAATATACATGCAGAGACATATGTATAGGCCAAATGCACATTTGCATGCGTATATGGACTTATTCATATGGTATGCATGCATATACATACGTATCTGTATACACACTATTGTGTGTATGTACATACATATACTGACATATTTGCATACATATATGCATATATCCACATGTGTATATATATACATGATTCATTATTTTTTATTATGTTCTGTCAGGGAGGACAATAGGTATATATACACAGATATATTCTTGTACATACTCATACACATACCTGTTATTCTCACTGACATAATATAAGCTCCTGGAGAGCAGGAACCTTTTTATGTTTGTCTTTGCTTCCCCAGAGCATAGCACAGTGTCTGATCCATAATGCATATTGATTAGCTGATCAATTCTTTAAACAAGCCCACATCTGTTCTCGCCTAAAAGATCTCATGAGAGGTTTGATCATATTTTACCAAAATCCGGGTATTCTGAATCTGTGGTATACTTCAGAGGTTAATGTGACTCAATTAATTTATTAAGCCAGTGCTTAATAAATTGTTAAATGAATGAATTACTCCTCCTTTCCTTTGAATTCTTACTGAATTCACACTCTATTCCACATCATTCTACACTTAATTATGTTTGGCTTTACCTTTGTTTCTTGGGTGTAGACCTTCCCTCCCCAACATATATAATTTATTTGATCCTCAATGAAGCTTCTGTAAAATTGTAAATATTTTTTATCCCCATTTGAGAGATGAGAAAACTGATATCTTAGAGGGCAGAGATTACAGTGTAGATTTCTCCTGTGTCCCTCAGGGTTATTCAAGCACAGCACGACTTGTAGGGTTAATGAATACCCATGGGTTGATTTGAACAGCCATTGTAATCAAATCCAGGGGATAGGGACCAAGCCATTGGAATGTTACAGTAACAAGATTTTTAAAAAGGTTTTCTATAACAATTTCCTCATTATAAGTATGGGGAAACTGAGACCCAGAGGGATGAAACCCAAATTCAAATAACTAATAAGTGGTTGAGGTGGGTCCCAAACCCAGACTTTCCAACAGGTCTCTTTCATTTTAAGGTCCTGGGATTTTAGAGCTGCAAAGGACCTTTGATTGCAGGAGTTTTTAGATTCTTAAAAATCATAGAGGACCTCCGAGGTGTTTTTGTTTATGTGGGTTGCGTCTATTAATATTTACCATATTAGAAATTCAAACATATGAAATCTATGAAAATAGATTTGAGCTCTAGGACCCCCTGGAATGGTCTCAGAGACTTCCAGGGGCTCCTGGACCACACTTTAAGGGTCATTGATGTTGTCTGAGCGATCATTTCATCCCGTGGTTTATCATTTCAGTCCCATATGCAGGCACCATACGTTATTGAGGCTTCCCAAATAGTTAGAGGGCCCATAAAATGTGCTCAGAGGACAATGTTCTCTTTCTGTCTTCCCCCTCTTGTTCCTGGCTCTTTGAGGTTTCTGTCAAAATCAGCCCTGTCAGCCAGGGTTTTAATTTGTTGTTATACTTTTTGCTAGCTTGTGTGATAATAAGAAAAAATCACATTTAGGTAGCATTTTAAGGTTTAGAAAAGTGCTTTCCTCAAAACTAGGCAGGACAAGTAATGTAATTTCCATTTAACAGGTGAGGAAACAGGCTTAGAAAGTTGAAGTGAGTTACCCAGGGTCTCACAGATAGTAAATGGTGAATCAGGGTTTAGATTTCAATTCCCTGCCTTGGAATGTAGCACTTTCTTCATTACAGCAGATATTTTTAATCTCTCCAAGCTGTATGATAATGCTTGATAATAATTATTAATAATAATTTGTATGAGCTTTAAAATTTGCAAAGCACTTCACATGTATCATCTCATTTGGTTCTCACAAAACTCTTGAAAAAAAAGGTGTTACTTTCATCCCCATTTGACAGATGAGGAAACTGAGGTAAAGAGATACTAAGTGACTGGGCAAAGGTCATCTAACTCATTAAACATCTGAGGCAGGGATCCAATTTAAGTCTTCCTGACTCCAAGTACAGTGTTCCAGCCACCTCACAAGCTGACTGCCTTTGAGGCATCTCAGGCTGCCATTGACAGAAGTAGATTCATTATGAGAAGATACAATTGTGAGTTAAGATTTTAACTTATTTTAGGAAATTCAGGTCTTCTCTCTGGGTCTCAGTTCCTACATTGTAAATATGAAGGAGTTAAACTAGACTGAGGTACTGTCCAGCTCTGACATTACGTAGTCTAAGTTCTCTTTAGCCCCAACATTCTACCTTTTGAAGTCCCTCTAGCTCTAGTGTAGTATAGGAGGGAGGTTTATGCAATAGAAACAGTCCTGGATTGGAAGGTTAAAGACCTGAGTTTGAATCCTAGCCTACTACCTGCATAACCCTGGACAAGTCTGAGCTTTAGAATTAGGGTTAGAAGTAGGTTTCTTCCAGGTCTATGTCTGGATTCAAACCCCAGCTCTGTCATTTACTAGCTCTATGACCTTGGACCTAGCTACTTTCTTTCTCTGAGATTTAGTCTTTTCATCTGTAAAATGGGGATAATAATGCTTATACCACCTACCTCTCAAGGCTGTCAAGATGACAGTCAGGTAAACCTGAAGTCTCAGGAAGCATAAATAGTTATTGTTTCTGCAAATGCTTCCAGTGAAGTTGCCTCCCCACATCTACAAATGTGATGAAAAAGATAGATGGGGGCCCAGCTGGCTTCTGTGAAAGCTTGAAGACTCATTTGACAGCTGGAGCTGCTGCCAGTCACAAACAATGAATGCCCTCCCCTGCAGGGTCTGGTGTCTAAGCAGAGGACAGTCACGGATGTTTACCCACAACCCACTGTTTCAGTTGACTTGTCTTCCATGGAAGTTGAGTAAACAATCCTTCAAGTCATTCTTGTGTCTAATGACTTTCTCATCTGTCACCCACATTCCAAATGTGTATCTTATGAGATGCACCCGGTCTGGTGGCAGATTCATTCTAATGACACTGCTAATTTTTGATGTTTGTTTGCAGCTGTTTAGACAACATTTTATAGATGTCTAGGTTAAAGTCTATGGCTATACACTCAGGATTATAGGATTTAAAGCTGGAAGCAATTTTAGACATTATCAGACTCCTCATTTTGCTGAAAAGGAAACTGAGACCCAGAGAGATGAAATGATTTTCCCTATGTCTTAAGTTTAGACAGTATAGTTGTTATGAGAAGGTGCTCTCTAAACTTTAGACCTCTTTGTGAATGTACATTTTTATTCCTTTAGCAACTGTGCAGTCCCAGATCTATCTTTCTAAAGCATTACATGGTACACATCAGACCCCCTCCTCAAAAACTGTTCTTTTTCCTCATGACCTATAGACTGATGCTTCAACAATTAAGCCTGGACTTCGAGGGCCTGTGGCCATAGCTAATATTTTCAATCTTTTCTCCTTTTCTTTCTTCTCGGGCCTGTGGCCACAGCTAATATTTTCAGTCTTTTCTCCTTTTCTTTCTTCTCTATAAAAACTGGACCATCTAAAGAGATATCTTCTTGTCTTGGAAAAAGGCTAGACACGGGGTCTAGGATATGAGGGTTGAGTTCATGACTGCCATTTACTAGCTGTGTGGTACTGTAGAAAGAGCTCTGAACTTGGATTCAGAATTTACTTAGCTGTTTATTAGCTATGTGACTCATGCAAGTCACTGTCCCTCTCTCAACCTAAGTTTTTGTTTGTTTGTTAATAATATGCAAAATAAATAAAAAAAAAGGTTTAGGTGAAATGGCCTCTACGGTTCCTTCCATCCCGAAAGTTCTGGCTTTGGACAGTTTCCTTTGTCCCTCTGAGCTTTACTTTTCCCATCTGCAAAATGTGGATAACAATGGCAGCTATCACTCCTTTACTGGACTACTGCCGAGGAGAAGAGACTGAAATAATGGATGGAAAGTGTTGTCTAAGTGCTCTGCAGATTTGAGTCATTATTATTTAACTTCCTAATTATTTTTATAAAAAGAGAACATAATTTTCTCATAATCATGTTGATTTTAATTATAGGTTCTCGAGCGAGAATTGTCCTTGGAGATCAGCGGGTCCAACACTTTCATTTTATAGATGATGCAGTTGAGACTCCAAAGTCCCTGACATATTGATAAACAGGAAAACAAAGGATCATACCTGACCACGAAGGAATCCTGGTTGAGGGTAAAAATGAAGTAATTTACAAAGCGCTTGGAGTAGAAATGTATGGTGGGTCCATTAGCACACTGAGTGGGGGTAGATTCATATTTGATGTGTATTAAGAGAAATTCATGTAGTAAATTGTGCTATAGTGGGAAGGTTACTGACTCTGATATCAATTGACCTGAGTTCCAATCACACCTCTTCCGATTACTATTTATGTGATCTCAGGCAAGATCTTTCACCTCTCTGGGCCTCAGTTCCCTAATTTTAAAATGAACAAGTTGGACTCCATGGGCTCTGTGGTTTCTTCTAGCACTAGACCCGTGGTCCTCTCAGAATGTACTCAACAGTTATGTGAAATCATGAAGTTTACCTTAACTTTAAAAAACAAAACACAACTTTATTATAAATTTAATAACGATCAGCAAGAACAAAAAAAGTACAAAATAGGGAGTAAAATCTTACCTAAAACCCTTACCGTGTTCTTAGTCAATAATGTTTTGCTAAAGATTTTAACAAAGTAGAAACAATTGAACAACAAGCAAAACAGAGCAGCATTTGTTCTATGCTCCCTTCTGAGTCTATTTGAGGGAAAATCCTTTCCCCATTTTCTTTTATATATGTATATATATGCATATATGTGTGTGTATGTATATATACATATACATATATGTATAGTTGTAATGTGATCATTGCTATGGTCCTACAGACCTGACTTTACAACAATTTGTGTACATACATACCTGTGTGTGCATATATGTATATGTACACACATATATAAGATAATGTGCATACATATACATGTATGTACATATGTTAGATGTACCACAACATTCCATCATATTAATATTCAATAATTTAGTCAGTCATTCCCCAGTTTTAGGATGTATAGATTGTTCCCTGTCAGAAATAAAACATATGTGCACATTTTTGGCTAGATAAGTTCTTGTTTTTCCCTTTTAATGATTTGTTTTAGCATAATGACCTCACATCTTCACAAAAGTCATCCTCTGATTTCTCTTCATAGAATGGATGTTATCCTGAGTATACTAAGGTTGTGCCAGTAGGATATAGACTCAGCCAGTATCTACCTTCTGGAAAGGTTCTATGCATAGTTTCAGAAACACACAACCCCTTCTGTCTGAGGAGTAGCTTAGAAAAGTCTACAGAGGCTCATTACCAATAAACTGCGCACTAAAGCATGGACGTATGTAGACATCAGTAGATGCAGGAAGGAAGTGAGAGTGGTCTCACATGTTATACAGATATTAGTGATGGGTGCATGTTGAACGGAATTTCCTTATCCTGCTAACTCTCAGCCACTTGTAAGTTGGAAGCAGAAGTAGGTGTATGGAGCACGAACAGCATGTATATTAGTAAAAGATTCAAAAGAAGATCCATGCTTCCATATTTGGAAAGGCATTCCCCTTTCAGGATGTTGAACTGGCTCACAGCATTTATTCTATTAATTTCTAGGGGCTTGATTCACTTCATGTTCTTGATTTCTTTCTGTTTATCTTATTCTCCCTCCTCCCTGTAAATCAGCTTCAAGCTGACCAAGGAATACTATCCCAGAGTGAAACAAAGATGATAGTGATTCCCAAGGAGGGAAATAATTTCTCTGTCACATGTGCTTCCCACTTTTCCCAGAGTGCCTATTCTCCCCAATCTCTACTGGTGCAGGTAACATCAATCATGAAGTAAGGATTAACAATTTCTATTTTTTATATAGAACAAGGGGATAGTGATGGGGAGGAAAAGAAAGAGAGGATTGTCTTTGGATATATGCGGTCAGCACTGAGTGTTCCTAGCAGCAGCATGGTGCCACCCACTTTAGCTCCTTCCTCTTTGGGGAAGAGTTAAGACAAATCTCTGGAGGAGTGAGGCAACTAATTAAGGAGATTTCTTTTCCTCAACTTGGAGTCATAGGAGATAGAAATTGTCTCTTATGAGCTATGGGCTTATATCTCCAAACATAGTCCAATCAGCACAGGAAACACCCTCATCACCAGCTTTGGCAACAACTGCACTGCCTCATCAGAGTCTTTCAAGAGGAGATAATTGTGGAACAGAACATTAGGATCCTGCAGTACTCCTCCATGTGGTCCCAAGATGGAAGGTGAATGCTGATTCTGTACTCAACTCAACTCCTCTTTTGCTCAGTCTTTCTCCTAAAAGAGTACTCAAAGCAATCCCAGAAGCCCCAGTTCTACAGCATCACTAGTTAGTGGATTTATGGGATAGCATCATTCATTGCCATATGATGGCTACATGAATTACGAATGTAATGTAGTTCCTGTTTCCTTCCATCAATATTGACTTTTTATCATTTTTTTCCCATTCTCATAGGTATAATATGATATCTTAATTGCACCTTTATTTGTGTTTCTCTGATTAGTCAGTAGCCTGACTATTATTTCATGAGGCTAATAAGAGTCTTCATTTCTCCTATGAAAATTGTCAATCAGATCTTTGACCGTAATTTCATTGAGGAATATATATTAGTCTTTTATGTATGTGTCACATTTGACTTTTATCTAGTATATTTACTAGTACTTACTTTCCCCAACATTCCTCATTTATTTTGAGAATTATTTATGATGGGTGAAGTTATTTTATTTTTGTATAATCAACCGCATTGATTTCTGTTTCCAATAATTTCTTCCATTTTTTGATTGATGGAAATGCCCCTCTTCTTCAGAGTTGAGACAGATATATTCAATTTTACTCAATAAATGTTTATTAAGCACTTATTAAGTTCAATGCAGTGGTGTTGGGCATTAAAAAACCAAAGATACAAGCAGAAGTCCTGGCTTTAAAGGATCATATATTATTCCTTTCCTTTCAGTTTTAAATTGTTTATCAATTCACATAATTATTCTAGGTATTTTTTTCACCATATAGCTTGGTATATTGTTTTGTCAATTAAAAATTTGAATAGTAATTTTCATTTCCCCTGTTTTTTTGACATGAGTTTGTCAATCACTGGGGTAGCTAGGGAGTGTAGTGGTTAGAGCACCAACCTGGAGTCGGGAAGATGAGTGTTTCTGAGTTCAAATACAATCTCAGGCACTTAATAGCTATGTGACCCTGGGCAAGTCACCTTATCCTGTTTGCCTCAGTTTCTTCATCTGTAAAATGACATGAAGCAAACCAGTTCAGTATCTCTGCCAAGAAAATCCCAAATGAGGTCACATAGAGTTGGACATGATAAAAGCGACTGAACAAAATCTTTTCAATCACCAGCTTCTTTTAAAAATTAGATTCTATTTTTGGGGTCTCTCTTCTGTTCTGGTAATGTGCTATTTATTTTTTCCCATTTCCAGATAGTTTTTATAATTATTACTTTATTATACATTTTAAATTCTGGTAAGACAAAGACTCTATTTATTGGTTCTCCTTCTCATAGCTCTTTATATGCTTGCTGATCTACTTTTCATATAAATTTTATTATGCCTTTATCTAATTGTATAAAAATAGCCTATTGGTATTTTGTTAAATATGTAAATTCATTTTAGAAATATCAACATTTTTATTACATTTGCTTAGCCTAACCATGAACAGAGAATACCTTTAATCTTTTCAGTTTTTCCTTGTTTTGTTACAAAACCAAACCAAAAATATTTTGAAATTATTTTTATGTAGTCCTTTCTCTTGTCTTCATTAGCATTTTTTCATATTGTTTGCTAAGCAAATTATAATTGATATTTTAAAAATGATAATATTAATGCCTCACATTAATGGAATGCTTTACTCTTCCAAGTCCTTTCCATCTCATCACAGTATAATGGCAAGAAGAATGAATTTGGATTCAAAGAACCCACATTCAGACTCTGGTTCTGCTGCTTACTATCTTTGTGACCATGGGTAAGTCACTCAGAAATCATAGAATTTCAAACTGAAAGGACCTAGGACGCTATCTGATCCAATACTTATGTGAACAAAAGTCACTTTTATAACACAAAGTACAGATAACAAAAATATGAATTAGAGGTCTTATGGTAGACATAAATGAATTATGCATCTTACGGTAGGATGAAATCCATACTGAAAGATGGCTTGGATGGTTATAACTTATCCAAAGAAACAGGATAGCTAAAAGATTGAGTGACTGGTATCATATATTAAAGAGATGTATTCATGCCAGGTATGGAGGCACACATCTGTAATCCCTGCTACTTGGAGCCTGAACCTGGTAGAACTCTCAAGCTTTTGGATTCTGAAAAAGCTGATCAGGGATCTGCACTAAGTCCAACATTAATATGGCAATCCTCTGAAATCAGAAGGCCACCAGACTGCCCAAACAGGTAAAAAACTAGCCTAGGTTGAAAATGGAGCGGGTTAAAATTCTCATATTGATCAATAGGGATGTTGGGTTCAATGTACTTCCAGCCTGGATCAGGTAGGAGACCTAGTTGAGAGAAAGGAAGAGAGGAAAGAAGAAAGGAAGGAAGGAAGGAAAGAAAGAAAGAAAGAAGGAAGGAAGGAAGGAAGGAAGGAAGGAAGGAAGGAAGGAAGGAAGGAAGGAAGGAAAGAAGGAAGGAAGGAAAAAAGAAAGAAAACCAAATTAAACTATAACAAAAAGAAGGTAAACTCTTAGGCAATCTGGAAAGCAGAGGGAGGAACCTTGGTGGAAAGCATTTGGGGACCAGAAACAGATATCATGTGTTAGAGAGAATAAACTACGGGTTGGTGATTCAGAAAGCAAATAGATGGAGAGTTTGGGAAATAGATGATTAGCCTGCAATGGAGACATGATGTCATAGTGATGGGGACCTTTAATTAGCTGTCGAACTGCTGCAGGTCTCTCTGCCAAAAGTAAAGCAGTGAATACTTTCTTGACTTACCTTTGTAATAATTTCATCTTTCAAAAAATAGAAGTAAAAATGAGGGGGAAATTCTATCCTGATCTATTTGTTACCAACTAGAAGGAGGTGTTTACTGGGTAAAACTGATGGGAGATTTGGAAGAAACTGATCATTCCACAGAAGAAGCAGAAAGTCAGGCAGTGAAGGATATACATTCTGCTTTGAGTAAACAGATTTAAAAGGATTCAGAGGAAGAATAAAGGAAGGGGGAAGGGGGAAGGGGGACACACATTTATTAAATAGCTGCTCTGTGCCAGGTACTGTGCCAAGGAGTTTGCAAATGTTATCTCATTTTATTCTCACAATAGCCCTGTGAGGTAGGTTCTATCATTATCCTCATTTCACACTAAGGAAACTGAAGGAGAGAGAGGTTAGATGACTTGGCCAGGGTCACACAGCTAGCAAGTGTCTGAGACCAAAATTTGAACTCGGGTCTTCCTGATTCCAGGACCAGCACCTGCATGGACTACTTAGAAGGTAGCATCTCATAGATTATAATTCTACAAAGTCAACCCCGGGAGGATGGTAAGATGAAATCTAAAGCTCCAACCAGAAATAATTCTGATAAGAGGAAATTGCCTAAAGAAATTGATGTGCATGCACAGGGACTTCTCCAATCAATATAGATTTTACAAATCAACATGGAAAAGATGAAAGCAAGAAGGGGGAAGGCTGACTGAAGACAGGAGTGCTGTGGCAGTGGAACTCTGGAGTTGAAAATGTGAGACTAGAAAAGAGGGTTGTGGTCAAGAGGACTTCCATAAGGAGGGAAAAAAATAGCTCATAATTACAGAACATGTCAGTTCACAGAGAGTCAGCACGTGTTGGCACGGTGCAAAGAGCCCTGAATTTGGAGGCAGACCATCTGCATTCAAATTCTGGTACCTACCTATGTGACCTTGGACAAATCTTTTCACTTCCTGAGTCCTCAATTTCTTCCAATGTAAAATCTGGGAATTAGACTCAGAATTCTAAGCCTCTTTCAGCTTGAAGTCTATGAGTAACAAAACAGAAGGAAGGCAATGTGAGCCTTAATTTCTCCATTTTACAGATGGAGGGAGATGAGGTTCAGAAAGGGAAAAAGTCATACCAAGGGGTGGGGAACCTAAAGCCTCGAGGCCACATGTGGCCTTCTAGGTCCTCGGGGGTGGCCTTTTGAGTGAGTCCGAGTTTTACAGAACAAATCCTTCTATGAAGGGGATTTGTTCTGTGAAGTTTGGATTCAGTCAAAGAGTCACACTTGAGGACCCAGAGGGCCACATGTGACCTTGAGGCCGCAGTATCCCTATCCCTGGACGCAGCTAAGAAATGCAAATGTGGGAGTTAAGCCCAGATCCTATAATTTCAGATTCAGTTCCCTTTCCTTGTAATAAATCAAGATGTCCAGGGGAATATCCATCCTCTGAAGTGACCCAACGGTATTCCAAGCACTTGAGAACGATTTATTTTCACAGAGATGCTGAAGCTACCATGTGAGCTAGAGGCTCTCACTATTTAGTTTGGGTGTTTCAACGTGGGAATAAATCATTCTTAAACCAAGTCCCCTAAGGCTCTCTACCTGGGAATAACTTATCAGAGTTCCAATTACAATATGTGCTAAAAGTCATAAAATAGCATGTAGTTTAATAACATCGAATAATTAGACTTGTGACTAATTCATAGCTTGTTTCTCTCCCCTCCCTTCCTTTCCTTCCTCGTCTAAGTCCAAATTAACAAGATTTATCTACGGTTCTGGTCTTCTGGGAGTTCCCTTTAGCCCAATATAATCACCATTTAAAACAGCTCAAGTTTCAATAGTATTTTAAGGTTTGCAAAATTATTTCCTCTCTGTTAGGCAGGGAATATGAGTTGATATCCCCATTTTCTAGGAGGGAAAACTGGGGCTCAGGAAGAAGAAATGTTTTATTTGCCCAGGATTAGTGAGGTAAGTGCTAAGATTCCAGCCTAAGGGTCTTGATTCTGTTTCATTTTTTGTCCTTGTATCTTCAGGATGTATAACAGTGCCTGAAAGAGAGAGATGCTTAATTAACATTTGTTGAGTCTTTAATTGGTTCAGGTTCTTCCACTATATGATGGCGATAGTGAAATGGAGGTGAATTTCTACTCTAGGTACAATTCTCTTGGACTAAAGATGGATTTATCCCTCCAGCCCATCCATATCACTTGTATACATGTAGGAAAACTCCCAAATATTTTCTTTGGCTTCACCAGATTCAAATGATTTTTCTTGTGTGAGAGGAATTATATGTACCAGTGCTATCCACACTGTAGCTGTACCCTCTGTTTGAGCCTCAGGGTACTGAAAATTAAGAAAGACTCTATTCACCCTAAACTGCTCTGATGAATGCAACCATTTCTGAAACCGGTTGGTAGCTTTCACAGCATATAGTAAGTGATTAGTAAATATTTATTGAATATCCTTATCTTCTTCCCGATCCCACCAATCCATCTGTTGAAATCTTCCTAATTCTTTAAGTCTCAACTCAGTGGCTGTCTTGTTCAGGAATCCGTCCCTGGTCCTCCAGTGTGCAGATGGAAGACCTCAGTTCAAATCCCTGTTCTGTTCCTTACTACGTGACCTTGAGTCTTACCACTTTGGGTGCCTCAGTTTATTCAGTGGTAAAATGAAGGGAAAGGAGATGACTAGATAAATTTCAATGCTATTTTTCAACTTGGAAATCCCAGGATTTTATGAGAATCTTCCTCATTAATTAGAATATATCTCTCCTTTTGAGCTCCTATTACACATTTAGAATGAGTTATAATTAGCTGATTACATTTTGATTTGTTATAGCTACCTTTTGATTTGATATAGTTTGTGGTTGTGTATGCGTTTTATTTCCCTACTAGGTTGGAAGTTTCTTGAGGATAGGGACCCTGTCTCATTCATCTTTTTAGAGGCACTAATAGCTGTTGAATTTCTCAGCCTTTGCAGAGTAGCCCATATTTGGATTATACTTGTGAAGTACTTTGTATATTATCCATTTCTCCTCCTCATGGCAACTCTTCGAGGTTGTCAGGGAAAGGGTTATAATTTCTGCTTTTTATATGAGGAAACTGAGACACAGAGAGTTGCCTAAGGTCATGGAACTAGTAAGAGGCAGTTCTGGGGCTCCAACTCAAGTCTTCTGACATAAAGCCTAGTACTTTGTGTATTCCACCAAAAGGCATTTCTTCTCTTAGAAACATTAGGTACAGGTTTCAGGGAAGGAGATTTTTAACTCATTAGGAGGAACACCTTTCTAACTCTCAGATCTGTAGAGCAAAAGAATGAATTGCTTGAAAAAGGTAATGAGCTCCCTGTTACTGGAAGTCTTCCCATAGTCATTGAATGGTCATTTGTCAGGTCATTCATACCCATTCAGGAAGGGTTGGATTAGATGACCTTGGCCTTTTCTTCCAAACAAAGAGGTTCAGGTATTTGAGCTCTGAATGAGTCCTAGGAGTCAGAAAAACATGACAGTGCCAATACTGCCATTACTGGCTCAAGAGTTAGAGGAGCTGAGTTCAAATACTAGTTTTTAGGCAGGGGTATACTGATAAACATTTAACAATCAGCTCTCTGGGTGGGGAAGAGCTCACAAAACCATCTTCAATTTACTCTGTATTATTACCACTTTCTTCATCACATCTTAACTCTAGATAATTCAGAAAACAATAAATCAAACTGATTTGTAGAATTTGCCAATTTCCACAGTGTAAATGCTCACACTGAAACTTTAACAATCAACTCTAAGGAGCCAGTAAGAGCTGGTTCCAGCACACCCCTGGAAGCTCTGCCATTCTTCTGTGTTCTAAGGTCTCTTCAGGTTTTAACATTCGGTGCTCTACAATTCTACAAATAAGACAAAAGGTTGGCATTTGTCATACATAATGTAGGTATGAAAATAACCATTTGCCAAGCTTTCTTTTTGCCTGTTCTGGATATCTCAGTGATTTGGAATGTAAGGTGTCCCATCTTCCCTTTACTGCTGGGGGAAAGAAAAGAGGCCTATATCCTGGATTTTTTTTTCTTTGCAGTAAAAACACGTCAAACTACTAGGAAAATATGAAGTAACCCTGAATCATTAAATAGGAAGACTAATGTTAATTGCATCTAGTAGGAACTTGGTATAAAGAAAACAAGATCTTTTCCAACACAATGCCATGTACTAACATGTTGCTCAAAGTTTTAACCAACAGTGATAAGTAGATAATTGGTACTAGCTGCCTCCTCTACTCTGGGGTAGAGAAAAGCTCTCCTTTGCAACTCGCTCATGCCCCAGCAATTTAAGTTGTCTTTGTAGCCTTTCCTGTCCTAGGAGGGTCCTCTCAACAGGTTGTTTCTGTTGAAGAGGGCAAATGAGTAGGATCAGGGTCAGGTATCAAATCTTTTTTTCTGCTTTGGGGGAAACTAACTTTTCCCCAAACCAGTCATCTATCATTCCATTAAGCAAGAGGCTTAAGATTATTCTGCAAGCAAAAAAAGACTTTTTTTGACCTTAATTCAAAACCATTTCATGTGAGTCTCAAAAAACACTTCAACTGAAGTGTTGCCCCTGTGTGGTACCTTCCAGAAGGGCAAGAAAAGGTAACCTGAGCAGCAGTCCTAGCAAAGATAATATGAAAAAATCAGAGCTTCACATGCCCGGTGGGAGATTTCCCTTTGATGCTCTTACTTGGTGTCCCAGCTGAATGCTGGTGTGAGCGCCATCTTCCTCAAAGGAAAGATCACCCAGGAGCTGCTCAGTGCTCTAATCCAAACAACACTCTTTCCCCAGAATCTTCTCTGAATGCTAGGTTCATGTACTAGGGAGAAAAGCACAACTGTGTTCCTCTTTTACTATCAGTAGTGAACTCATGGCTGATGCTTTATGGTCTATGGGAAATGGCTCAATAAGGTAGATATAAAGTTGGCACTATAAAAAAGTGGGCAGCTGCCTCTTGGGATTCATACCAGATGGGAGTTAAGTTGGGCAGAAGAACTGCTAATACCTCTAAAACTGAAGGGTTATTCCAGCTGGTAGGAATGGAATGCTCTGACCCAGCTGAAAGCCTTTAAGGGCTCCAACATCTAGGAATTATCTTCCCTGGAGGGATGGGCCTGGTATTATAAGCCCTCCACACTACCTCCAATCCAGATCTGAGCAACAGTTTCTTCTATATCCTCACCTATTTGCTAAAACATAAAATGGAGCCAACAGGGGCAGATGCAAAATTCCCACGAAGATATTTTTAAACTTGCTACCAGCTTCAATTTCTTCATTCTTAAATTTTCCCTGAAAGGTAAAAATTTCCACACATTTTTATAAGTAGAACCATTCTCCCACCCTAGATGACTTGACAATGACTGTATTTTGCAATAGATGCCAGTTCATTCTTCACCATCTTGGTCATGGTGGGGAAGAGGTGTATGTGGTCATCAACAAATTTGGTCACACAGGACTCTAGCTGCCTCTTCACTTGCTGTTCCTTGCTCTCAGCATCCATCAAGTCTTTGGCTTTGTCACTGCAGTTCGTGGGGTATCAAGCCAGGCAATCCTGGAATTTCTCCAGTTCACTGGTCACAAGGGGCTGTGCCTGAGCCAAGGGTGCATGGGAATGCTCAATGCACTGATGCACCTGCTGCATGGAGGCCTGGGTATCTGCACCAGAACATGGTACCCTGCATCTGTGTATATTCTCCCTCTCTAGCCCTTTCACCAGGGGGTTCACCACCCCTGCACTTGCAGCTGCTGAAACTCCACGATGCTGTATACACTCACCCTCCAGTCTCACATCCTGCCCTGCTCCCTCTATCCTGTTTTATAGGGAAGTGGCCAAAGTGTGCTGCTGATTCATTCCAGGATCATTTTTACCTGTCCTTTGTTTCTTGCAGAGCATCTTACCACTTCTTAAGAAGAGAAACCAAATTCCTGAGTCCTCTCAAGCCGGTTATATTCAATCCAATTTTACCATGATTTATGTTGAATTAACTCCCTCCAGGTCCTATGATGGGACTCTGGAAGATATAAGGATGAATAAAATCCTACCCTCAGGAAGCTGACAATCCAATAAGTATTTAAGTCAGATGTTAAGGGAAGTTTGAGGTCTATTTATTAGTAACGATAACATTACATTTCTGTGGTGCTAGGTGGTACAGGGGACAAAACTCTGGGCTTGGAATCAAGAAGAGTCCTCTTCCTCATTTCAAATCTGGTCTCAGATACTTACCAAATGTCACTTAACCGTATTTGTCTCAGTTTCCTTATATGTAAAAATGAGCTGGAGAAGGTAATGGCAAACCACTACAGTATCTTTTCCAAGAAAAACCCCAATGAGGTCACAAAGAATTGGAAATGGCTGAGGGTATAGTTTTAAGGCTTTTGCCTCCATTATCTCCTCAGATGTCCACAAAAGGGAAGGGGAAGGGAATAAGCATTTATTAAGCACCTACCATTTGTCAGGTACTTTACCATATAAACATTTTATAAATTATTATTTCATCTCACCCTCACAACAACTCTGGGAGGTTGGTGCTATTATTATCCCATTGTACAGTTGAGGAAAATAAGGCAGACAGAGGTTGAGTGATTCATCAAGGGTCACACAGTTAATAAGCAGCTGAGGTAGGATCTGAACTCAGGTCCTCCTGATTCTAGATCCAACATGTTATCCACTGAGCCACTCAAGTGCCTCAGCTCAGAGATTTTGGTAGCACAATTCTTGTTTTTGACAGTGGGGAAACAGAACCCAAGGGAAAGAAAGTACCTGTCATGGGACCATCAATTTCCAGCTGGAAGGGTCCTTGGAGACCAGGTAGTCCATAATCTTCATTTTCTAGAGGAGGAAGCTGAAGCCTAGAGATGACTTACCCAAGGTCATTCGGATAGTGAATGTCTGAGGTCCTCGGACTCCTAAGCCAGAGTTCCTTCCACTGGAGAAGGCTACTACCCACTACCTTTTACTCATGCCTGAAGGAATGAACCTGCAGTCTTGTTGGGTACATATGACATATCCACAGATAATAAAAATACAAGGCAATTTATTTTAAGATTTAGATAAGTGGTCAGGACAATATGTGCTTCAAGAATTTACTTTCAACTGCAAAGAGAGAAAATAGCACATCAGAACTGGGAGGCTCTGCTGCCTAGAATACTGGGTGAGTCCCTAGAACATGGAACATGTAGCCAGAGGGGGTTTAAGGACAGCTTATCTGAAAGTATGGCATCTGGCCTGGGTCTAGAAGTCTGGGGAATATTATTAATAACTTGAGGTGGGGTGAGGGAAAGAAGCACTTTGTAGGGGTAGGAAATGAGTATTTCCTTGATCTCTTAAAATCTTTGAATGTTGGAGATGAGAGAGATCTTCGAACCTAAGATGTCAGAGCAGAGAGGGACCTTAGAACAGAGAGTTTTAGAGCCAGAAGGCATCATGGGGATTGCATAATCCAGCTCCCTTAATTAAAAAAAATAAAAGGATAAAGGAAAATGAGGTCCAGAGAAGGAAAATGATGAGGTCATTTAGACTGCAAATGGCATAGCCTGGACTACAAGTTACATACTCATGCTGCACATTCAACATTTTTTTTAACTTCAGCTCCATTGACAGATGAGACTTAACAGCCCACATTATAGCATTTCATAGTTTGCAAAGGACTTTCTCCACTGCAACACTTTAAGGCAAGAAGTGAAAAGATTGCTCCCTCCATTTTATAAGTGAGGAAATTTGGACTTGGATAATGGAAGTAAATTATTCAAGGTCACATATCAGCAAGTGGTTTGGACTCAAACGAGCACCTCTTACTCCAAATCTGTTACTCTTTCTACTGAGAGATCAGGGAAGAATTCACAGAGGAGATGGCATTTAAGCTGAGTTTTGCAGAAGGGGTAGCACAAAGGGATGTTTTTTATAAACTCCTATGTTCTTCGTTACGTCCAAGAGTGAACACAGCATCTTCTCCCCGCTGCCCCTGCCCAGTTTTTGGAAGGAAGATTTATTTAACAAGTTTCACTCAGTGCAATACATCTAAAAGGAAATCACAATACAATGAAAGATTTAAATCAAGGCTTCAGAATTGAACACGAATACCAACACCAAATCCTAAAGTATCCAAATTGCATCTCAAAATTGTCTCCATTAACTTATAAAAAGAAAAAAAATGTTTAAATGTATATGCCTTGCAGGATAGTAAATGAAGTAAATTAGAACAAACATGCCAAATATTTTACTTTTGAATAACAGATGCAGCTCTTATATTTGTTTTTACCAAACAAAAAGAAGCATGTCTCCCAACATGCATCTCGGTGTTCCATGTAATGTGGTACGAGAACAACATTTAACCTAATTGAAACCGCCTTAACCTAAATATTCTTACTGCTTAAGTACACTCCTACAAAATAACCACCTTGAGAAAAGTTGAATTGTTTAACAATTACAGTCTTTATTCAGCTTGGTTATTACATGCTAGGTGAATGTTCTTTTCTGTGTTCAAAAATAGTGAACCTAAAGTTTTAAACCAATCCTGATTTCACTTACAGTGAAAGCTTGTGCAAAACTGTTAAGCTTTGCTTTTGTTTGTTTTATTTTTTCTTTAAGAAAAGTAGAGCAAGACTTAGTGATCAGAATTACATTCCCCATCCACCACTTATCCTGGACATGCCAGACATCCCTCCCATTCCATTCACTCGCATGGATGCACAACTCTCACTACTGAAGTAGTCGCTGTTCATGGCTCCTTAGCTCCCTATATAATGTTTAATTGAAAATCACTGGAGTTTTCCTGTAAAACTTAGTCACATCTGCTGTTGGTTTGACTACCATAGCCTCTTCTGTAACCTCCACTCAGCCGTTGGCTAGTTGGACTACAGTAACGGGACTGGACAAGCCTATGCTTCCCATCATTTGGCTACCTTAAGCATCATTGCTCATAGCAATTTTTTTTAAACTTCCTCTTTGAACTGTGAGCTGAATAAAATCTCTAAATATGGATAAATGAGGACCAGCAGCCGTTGAGCAACCACGCCTTGGAAAAATGTCAGTAGCATGTTGTTCTTAGGTAACCTCTTTCAAGACTACAGTCAGAGCACTTCAACCAGCATTAATGCAATTAGGTTGATTTGTCTACACAAGGGAGTTGCTGAAATCTGAATGCTAGGCACAGGCTGCTCAGCATGGATTTCCCTTATGCTCTTGTAACAAGTCATTAGAACAGAGGCCGTATTGCAGAGAAGCCTCATTGCAACTGTATTTGTTTTCCAGGAGTCAGGGCAAGCCAGACTGGGTTCGATTCCAATCCAGGGACAGTTTATGTTTGAAGAGTCAAAGGGTCATGTTACATGGTGGACCCCCCTTTAAGGAGGGATTATAAGATGTTAAAGTTGGAGAGGACCTTAGAAAATAGAGTGACAGTATTATTATAAGAACTTAGGAAGTTATAGGTAAAAATCACAAGACAGCATATCTAGAGCTGGAATAGAATTCAATAGCTGGCTAATTCTATACTCTTATTTTACATTTGGGGAAACTGAGGCCCAGAGAAGCTAAGAGATTTGTCCAAGATCATGCTGGTAGTAAGTTTCAGAGGAAGGATTTAACCTGAGTCCTTTGACTCCTGAATCAATATTTTTTTCTACTCTACCATTCCTACGCTGGTATTCCTTCCATAGTAGTGTGCTGCCAGAATGAGCTTACATCTTGTTGGGTATTTATGAGATGTCTACAGATAATAAAAATACAAGAAATTTATTTTAAATGCTATGTAAGTAGCTGAGACAATATGTAAATATATTTCCTTTTAGAACATAGGTTGCGAGAACTGAAAGAACTTTTAGATCATAGAACATGGAATGTTTGAGATAAAAAGGGTATTAAAACAGAAAATAGGACATTCAAACTGGAAGAATGGAATAGAGAATGTTAGGACTGTAAAGACCCCTCAAATATTGAATATGCGTTATTAGATCTAAAAAGGGTCTTGGAACATGAAGGATCAGTTGAAAGGGCCCTTAGAACTTTGAGTCTCAGAGATAGAAGAGACCTTTGATTTTAGAGGACCCAGAGAACTTGGTTGGGCAAAAAATTTCCATCTTTATTTTCACTAACCTCAAACTGAAATTTAGCATTTCCTTCCATTATTTCAAAATAATTATTTTAAGAAGAGGTTCTCGACTGCCAAAGGGGTACATCACACATACACACACACACATACACACACACAAGATTAAGAACCTGGACCTCATTAAGAACCTACCAGATAATTTTAGGTGTGATGAAAATGAGTCCCAGAGAGAGAAGTAACTTCCCCAGGATCATAGAACGAGGAAAAGCAGAGCCATTGGACTCCAGATCTCAAGATGTCTAGTACCAGATTCTTAACTTACACCAGCCTGCCTACTTTAAAATGTGGGTTCTTTGAGGTAGTCTAATATTATTACATGCCCTCAGAATAATCAAAGCTGTCCAGAAATGGAATGGGCTGTCTTGGAAGGCCTTGGGTTTTTCTTTGGTTAAGGTATTCAGGTGAAGAAGATTATGTGATTAATTTCTTGGGCATGTAGTATAGAGGGTTCTAAGTCATATATGGGACAGCTAGGAGGTGCAATGGTTTAAGTGTTGGGCCTGAAATCAGGAAGACTCATCTTCCTGAGTTTAAATACATTCTCAGACAATTACTAGCTGTGTGACCTTGGGCAAGTCCTTTAACCCTGTTGGTCTCAGTTTCCTCATCTGTAAAATGAGCTGGACAAAGAAATGGCAAACTGCTTCAGTACCTTTGCCAAGAAAACCCCAAATGGGGTCATGAAGACTGGGATGTGATGAAAAATGACTAAACAACAGCAACCTACCTCCACCACCAGATAGCCTTATTTAGGAACAAGACCTACAAGTACACTCGGCTGATACATTCACAGAGTGGAAAGAACAGTGTTTCTGGAATCAAAGGATCTGTGTTCAAATCCTTCCTCTGACAATTACTGTCTCTGTGACCTTGTTTAAGTCATTGGAGTTTCCCCATTTGTAAAATGAGGCACTTGGTCTACTTGAGATCTATCATCTTGGGATTCTGGGGTCTGATATGATTTTATTTTGCCCCTCCTGGCTTTCCCTGAGGCTGATATTCCCTATTAAAAATTCAGAGGAACCATAATTGCAGATACAAACACCTTGTAAACTTACCACATTATGATGATGATTCAGAAAGGAGACCCCAAAGACAATAACATGGTCCCACTGCCGCCACACCTCTCAGGGTCTCTTACTCCTTTCCTTCACTCACTCAATCTCCTCATTCCACCAAACACACAGCTCACTCTACAAACGTGTCCTTTGACTCACACTTAATCTTTTTAAATGTCCATTTAGCTCTCTTGATATCAAAGTCAGTCTTTAGATCTACCATTTTTGGTTTGACATAAAATTACAAGGTCCCTACTTCAAAATATCTCTAAAGATCTTCAGCTGACTCTAACCAACCATTGCCCTTCTCAGCTGTTTCACCAGGGACAGAGATAAGGAAGGTTTTGGTTTTTTTTTTTTTCACATCAGCGGCAGTGCCATAGTGCCTCTCTGCCAGTTACATAGATGTATCTTTCAACCTTTCACTCCTTTAAAGGCTAACTTAAATACTCCCTCCTCCAGGAAGGTTTCCCTGATGCTCCCAGTTAGTTGTTAATGATCATTTTCCCTCTAGCACTTCCAGAGCACTTAGTTGTCACTTATCTGATACATTTATTGAGTAACTTTGTATATTACATTTAATCTGTGTTGGTTCCTTATGCGCCAGCTAGACTCTAAGTTTATTTAGGACAGGTTCTCTATCTTATCTCCATTTTATCTCATCCCTTGTAAAAAACAATAGATATTTAATAAATGTCTCCAGAATTGAATTGAAATGAACTTATTGTGGTACATGGAGGTGTGTTCCTGGGGATGTGTGGTTAGGAGCTTTGCTTTAGTGTTGCTTTAGTGTCTGGACCTAAGAAAAGAGAGTTGAGTGATGGAACTGTTTGTGATCCAACTTTGGCCTGCCTACCTGATTAAACCAACGGAGCCGAGTTTCCCTTTCTCTTCTCCAGAGGAGGAGGATGGTGGCAGACACTAGAATACGACTCCCAGTGTTTGAGCCCCTACAGCCCCCATAGACCACATTTGAAGTACTGCACTCATGACAACCAGGAGCATCTTCATTGGAGGGAGGGGGACCAGAATGGCTAGGGGCCTGAAGAGTAGCAAGTCACAACAGAAGGAACTTGATGCCAGTCTGAAGAAGAGAAGAATTCAGGGGTGGGAAAGATACCCATGTGCAATATCTGAGGGACTGAAATGTGCCCCACTTAGCCCCAAAAGATAAAACAAGGAACAGTTTGTGAAAGTTACAGAGAGTTTGGTCTCAAATGGATATAAGAAAAAATAACTAGGATATTAAGAAGGAAGGAAGGAAAGGAAGTAGGATGGAAGGGAGGGAGGGAAGAAAGGAGGAAAGGAGGAAGGTAGGGAAAAATAGGAAGGAAGAAAGAGAGAAAGAGAGAAAGAGAGAAAGAAAGAAAGAAAGAAAGGAAGGAAGGAAGGAAGGAAGGAAGGAAGGAAGGAAGGAAGGAAGGAAGGAAGGAAGAAAGGAAGGAAGAAAGAAAGAGAGAGGGAAAGAAAGGGAGAAAGGAAGGAAGGAAGGAAGAAAGAGAAAGAAATAAGGAAGGAAAGAAGGAAAAAGGAAAAGGAAAGGAAGATGGAAAAGAGGGAGGGCGGAAGAAAGAAGGGAGGAAAAATATAGATGGAGGGAAAGGAAGGAAAGAAGGAAGGAAGGAAGGAACGGAAGGAAAGAGAAAGGAGAAAGAAAAGGAAAAAATGTGCTCCAAAGTAGACTGGATTCCCTCAGAAATCACCCCTGGAGGTTGTCGCCAAAGGCGGTCTCAGAGGAGGTTCCTGCTCAGGTATTATTGGACCAGATGCTCTCCGATGACTCTTCCAACTCCACTTCTGTGATTCCACAGTGCAGGTGCCAATGTTCATTCCATTTCTAGCTAGCTCCCAGCCATTGGTCTCCACATCTTGGTCCGGAGATTTCAGACTATTTCTCCTGGATGATAACATATGTAACCTCCCTTAGAGATGGAGAATTTCACATTCTTCTTATATTTGCTGTATTCCTTTTTTCACCCTGACTTTCAGAGCTTTCTGTCTGCTGTACACCACTTTGAGGGCTGATGTCTAGAGAAGTAGAGACAGAGTATTTACTGGAGTGATATCAATTGTCTGGTAGTTTTCCATTAGGACATTCAAAGACAAGAAATCAGAAACAGATGCTAGGTAGGAATAGAAGGATTCCATCTCTGTAAGCAGGAACATAGGAGACTGGGGAGAGTTTCCAGATCTCATTCAATGCTAGTTTGTGTAAAAGGCTCCCCAAGGCTTTCTGCCCTGAATGTCTATTCATTCATTCAGTGAATATTTCTTGAGTTCTTGTCAAGGGAACAGCCCTATCTACCACACCAAGAAATAGGGGTGGGGTGGAGGAAGAAGAGAAAAGAACAAAAAAGGAAGGAGTCAGGAGATGCTTTTTACTAGGATACCTGGGAATCAGAAATACATAGTGTCAGGGTTCAAGAACACTATATTTAAAAGTAAAATATTAAAAAATTACATAGTTCCAGTCCTCTTGTTTTTTAGATGAAGAAACTGAGGTTCTTAGAGGTGTCGTAACTTGTCTATGAATATAGGTTGTAAGTAGAAAAGTGTGGATTTGAACCCTGGTTCCTCAACTCCAAATACAGAACTATATCCATTATCCCATTTGATATGCCTGACAAGTCATAAGAAAGCAATATAGTACTGTACAAAGGCCTAAGTTCAAATCTCATGTCACTATTTGCTCTATGAATCTGGTTGAATCATTTCACTTCTTTTTGCCTCAGTTTTCTCATCTGAAAAAAAATAGGGGTAGAGAGGACAGGACTCAATTCTTCTTCATGTGCTCTATGATCTAGTGATGCTGGTCGACTTGTAGTTTTTTCTCTATGACACTTCATCTCCTTTCTGCTGTCTCCCATACTTGGAAAATTCTGATCCCTCACTTCCACCTCTTCTATTTTTTTTCTGGTTTCCTTCAAGACTCAATTCTAATCCAACCTTCTGACTTTCTCAGTCGCTCCAGTGTTTAGTGTCTTTCCTTCATAGACTCTTATATCTTGTTATCGTTGAGTCATGTACAATTCTTTGTGACCTCATTTATAGTTTTCTTGGCAAAGATACTGGACTGTTTTGTCATTTCTCTCTCCAGCTTATTTTACAGACAAGGAAATTGAGGCAAAC